>NW_006159848.1:114638-123811 GCF_000334495.1 Tupaia belangeri chinensis
TTTTTTTTAAACAAAAAATATATATATATACATATATACATATATATATATACACACACACACACACACACACACATATATATATATATATATATAAATTATATATATATGTATATATATTTACATGTCTTACATGTTTCATTATGTATTTTGTGATATATAACTTCTGATAAACAGAGTTAAAAGAGCTGGAGAGGGATTACAGAAGAAAAATACACAAAGGAGATTAAAATGGGGGAAATGAAGCAAAATATTTTGTGAGAGTTATGTGTTCTTCTAACTTAACAATGGAAAGAAAAGAATAATGAATAGTTTCTTAACAAAAGAACAGAATAATGATAGAGACACTGACTACTCTTGAGGAAAACCCCTAGAGAATTATATCCATTTTCTACCAAGTTATTAAGTGCATTAAATAAATGTAATAAAGTACAAGCAACCATAAACATTGAAACTGCTTGAGATACTTACTCAAAAGTAAATTCAACATTAGATGAAATTTTAATGTACTTTTTATGCTTCTTACTTTGAGAGCTTTAGAATAGTGCTGAATAGAGGGTTGGGGGTAGAGTTGAAATAACTCATAATGCTAAGATCATTGATCTGATAGGCTATAATCACTCCTTTGTGCCTTCATAAATGTTGGAAGTCCTTATAATTCAGATCCAGACAAGAATGAAATTATGAACTAGAGTATCCAAAATGTCAATGTACAGAATATAAAGAGTATTTTAAGTCAGCCCAAAGGTTATGCTTTGCTTGGAGAAAAAGAATATTTTAATCATGTTGTTTTGTGCTTTGCAATGCTAAGATAATATGAAGCCTCTGAAGTATGACTACATAGCTAATGAAGTAATGAGAATATATAGAAAATATGCATTAACTAATATATCCAATGGAAGCAGTCTCCTAAAATGTACACCTGATGGGGGAGGGACAAAATAGGCAGCAGCATACTCTTAGTTCAAGTATACTACCAGTGGAGCAAACTTTTTTTTTTATTTATTTCTCATCCAATATATACTTGCAAAGTCTATGATTTTAATACCTTTCACTGCTACCAATAATCATTTATGGATTGACCTTTTTTAGAAGTAACCTTGCAACTTTCAAAACCAAGACTGAGAATATAAGTAACAAAAATAATACATTGTTACATGATTATATATTACATAATAATCATTATATAATTATTTTTAAATTACATTTTTTATCTTCATAACAACATTATTATTTGGATTTTGCAATCCTCATTTTACAGACACAGAAACTACAATGTAAAGTATCTTGCTCAAGTCCTACTGCTTTATTTAATGTTTCTGTTCATCCATATTTTTCCTTTTCTCCCTCACATCTTATCCAATATCACCCTACTGACTCCAGTGCATCTGGTACTTCAGAGGTATCCCTTGGCCCTTTAAGACTAATAACATGCCTGCCATATCTACTGTGTCCTCATGTCTGAATTTCTTCTTTATCCACAGTCATGTACAGAATGCCAATAATGTCAGTAGAGAAAAAGAGAAAGCATTCCTTATTTTTTACTGGCTGAAGGTCATAGACAGAGAAAGAAATCAAGCAAAAATTAGGCAAATAAAAACAAGATAAGTTCCAAATCCCAACCCTTATCAGAATTTACAATCAAAGTGATTAAAAATTTTCTGAATATTTCTAAACTAATTTAACTAAATCAGTATTGCCTTCAAACTTCTAACATAAATTGGATAGGAAAAAAATGAATATACATGTTCATTGATCAATATCATGCAATAATACATTGAAAGAGCCCTAAACAACCTCATTTTACACATGAAGATGAAAACCAAAATGTCTATAAGTTATCCATGGTTACATTGTAAGACATGGACATAGACTAAACATAGATTTATTCTTTCTTATTTCTCAATTTTTAACATTCACTGCAATTTTTAGGAATGCAATTTTTAGGAATTACTTTTAAGCCTTCTTGTGTATCAGTGATTTTTCCAATATTTTAAAAGTTTCTATATTCAACATTCTTCTTTCTTGAATAAAATAATGAATACTTCATTATAAAACATACACTTGAAAGAATATTTCAGATTATATTAGTTTTACTAGAGGTATTAGGTATTTCTGTAAAGGTATACTAAACCAAGAAATACTAGAGTAGTTCTGTTGTAATATAGCCATATATTATTGCTCCAAACTAATAAATGAAATTATTTAAATTAATTGACACTTAACTTTTTTAAAGAAAAACATAAGCATAAAAATTATACTGAGTGTATGTTATTTCTACCCTGGCACACTCTTACACATGCATGCACGTACACAAAAGATGTTGAGTCAATGTCAGGAATTATGGGTTTCCTCAAGTTTATATATGCCATGGGCTTCATTCTAGATCATTGTTGAGTTATCTTTCTTTTTTTTATTGCTTATAATGACCATTTTATTACTTAGTATTTTATGTCTTTGAAAATTGACAGAAATAGTGTCATTTTTGTTCATGTTTATTTGTGTGATTGATAATTAGTGAGGGCTGTTAAAAAAGAAAGAAGCAGACTAGGGCAACTGAAAATTTTCTGCTCCACTTCTCCCTCCAGACCCAAAAAGATAGACAACCTTTGCATACTGAGTGTCTAGACAGGTCACTGTCTATACAGATCATAGACTGCAGAGTGAGCTGCAGAGAGAAGGATGGAGTTGCATAGAGAGCATGGCTCTTCTCCTCCTGTACACCTTTAAACTATCAGTCAAAACGCCACAACTCAGCCCAGGTGCACCTGTTCTCTAGAAACACGAGGCCTTTGTAATATCCAGTTTAAATGACAAAAGTGCAGGTTGCTTGGTCTGAGTCAGGGAAACAGAACTGCAGAGAGATACAGATCACCCCTTCCTGCACGCCTCTGAATGCTCTGATTTAACTCTGAGAAATTAGTAAGAATCATGTAATTCACCAGATGACTGGAAACCACCACAGAGATACAAGAAATATCAGAAACAAAGAAAATATCTCTTCTCCAAGGAAAAGAACAACCTCTCATCATCCATAGACAGTACAATGGATCTCATGGAAATGTCAGATGAAGAATTTAGAATATTCAGAGTGTTCAAACTAATAGAGATACAAGAAAGGAGAGACAGTGAACTCCAGAAGATGTAAGAGAAATGAGACAATGAGTTGCAGAAGATGTAAGATAAAAGAGACAATAAGTTCCAGAGGATACGGAAGTCCTTCCAGGAATTGAAAGAAGAAATACAGACTATAAAAAAAGAATCACTTGGAGCTATTAGAGATACAGGAAATCAAAACCTCCTTCGAAAGTGTTAAAAGCAGATTAGATCAGGCAGAAGATCGAATCTCAGATGTAAAATGCAAAACCTCTAACCTAGAAAAAAATTACCAAAAAGACTGAGAAAGTAACCCAAAAATTATGAGAATAATATACAAGAAATACTATATGACATTAAATGCCCAAACATCTGGGTAATTGGTATCCCAGAAGGAGAAGAAACTAATAAGAACATTGATAATCTATTCCATGAATTCCTGAAAGAAAACTTACCAAACCTAGAGAGTTATTCAAATATCCAGACTCAAGAAATACAAAGGACCCTACATAGAATCAACCAAAGAAGATCTTCTCCAAGGCACATCATAGCCAGATTGGCTAAAACCACAGACAGTCAAGATACTAAAATTGGCAAAAGATAAATGTCAAGTTACTTACAAAGAATATCCTATCAGGCTAATATTAGACATCTTATCAGAAGCAATGCAAGCAAAGAAAGAATGAGAAAATAGTTTCAAAGTGTTAAATGAAAAGCAGTTTCAACTAAGAATACTATACCTGGCAAGATTATCCTTCCTATGGGAAGAAAATATAACAACATTCTCAGCTAGACAAAACCTGAAAGAATTTACCAACACCAGACCAGCTCTTTAAGAAGTCCTGAAGGGAGTACTATACCAAGAAAAACTAAAGGCAGACACACAGAAATAAGAGAACAAAAAACAACCAAGAAAATGGCCAACTTAATGGTAGGGACAAGTCCAGAAAAATCAATAGTAACATTGAATGTTAACTTCCAGAATTTAAACAGAAAGATCGGACCACAGTAGCACTGCATATTTTACAGAAGAGAGACTAATTACATGAGAATAAACTGGTGAAATAGAATATTATGACTTTTGAATTAAACATTACTGATCTTCTGTGCTTTATTTTCCAGATTTAAAGATTTTTGTCTTCTTTTGATCTGTTGATAGGTTCAGCAATTTGTTGTCTTTTTTTTTAATTAAAACGTAAACTTTTCTCCCTTCTTGACCCACCAAAACTGGAAAATATCTGTGAGTATTCTTATTTTGTGGTAGAATGATTCTTTGCATAAATTCAATAATACCTGTTTCCTTGCATCAGAAATCGGAAATACTAGTCATTGCCAAGGCTTTGCCAGAAATGTCATATCTAAAGATAAGACCAGAAAGCTAAGGAACTAAGGTAAATCTCAAGAAAACCAACAGGAGCTCTTGGAAAGATTGCCTGGTACCATAAACAGTTCTGCCTGGCAGGTAAATAAAGAATGTCACTTCCTGACAGGCCCAAAAATCTAAGGCACAATCAGATGGTGAGTTCCTGACTTGTCTCAGTTGCCTTGGGAGGCTTTTTAAAGATTCTAATCTGTAGTTCCTTATAAAAGGTTCCAGCAAAGCTAACCAAATCAATAGTATTCTTATGGGCCTTTGTGCAAATAACAGTCCAAATTGAGACTAAACTTAATTTTATGCAAATGAGTAAGCTTATGCCTCTCTGATAAAAGGGAGAATGGAGAGAGAAAAAAAAGTTTCTGAAGAAAATGAACAAGTGCACTTGTTACTAGATTTTAATTCTGTCCATATCTGTTTTTTGAAATTTTAGTATTTACCTACTGTTTGAACAGAATCCTAACTTTTTTTCTGGCTTTAAGTCTTAATCAAAATTCTCTGAATATTTTTAAATTTTGATTTATTATAGCTAAAACTGCTTTTCTTGAAATAAAAAAGAATTAAATGACCACAATCATATTTATAGCCTCAGCTAGGTGCTGCCTTGTAGTATGTTCATTCTACTCACTGAGTTTTATGCCTAAATTCAGACATATGTTCATAGATACAGTTATATCAGCTGCACTTGCTGTTGAAAGTATTTAGATTAATAAAGATTTTTTGTGAATCATAGTGTTTGTGTTGGGGGAGAAAAACACCAAAGGGAAAAAATATAAATAGGTAAATAAATAAAAGAGCTATTTACATAAAAAGGAGTACTGCCATGCAAGACAAATAAAAGAAGCTTTCTATTTGAATTATCAAAAGAAATAATAACGTATATGATAATGTCTTTGACTGAACTGATGCAGTGTATTCATGATGTTAAAATTCATATGGTATGCTTTAATGATACACAGTGATTAAATTTAATAAATGAGTAAAGAAAGAAAGAAAAAATATTACATAAAGTTTACTAATTCATTAGGTATTTAATGTATACATTTATATTTATTTCCTTTTTATTTTGTTTTGTTATGGGGCATATGTGCTTGTCAAAGAGATACAGAGAGGGAGAAAAGGAAAATGAAAAATCACCCCACAGGTGGATGACCATGACATAATCCTTTCTACTCTCAGGATTTTGGACATTCACACAAACATACCTGGCGTGATTTTTAAGCCACCATGTCTAAGACTCAAACTGCACAGCCAGCCATGTGAGATTCAGCCCCCTTAACTATCATTCCACTGGTTGGGCCCTGTATTTTCCGTTTTCATTGTTGATTGGCATTCAGTTAGATTCACCATAATAAAAACATTTGAGATAAAAAAAATTACTATTTTTCATAATTATGCTCTCAGTAACTAATAAATTGAACCTGAATTTGGAATCTTCACACCATTAACATTCATGTAAGATATAGATAGAAGTCTTCAGTAAAACTAACCTAAGTCAACATTCTTGAAGTTTAAAACAAACAAACAAACAAAAACTGTGAGCAAAGGGCTAGCCCAATAGCCTGATAGCCCAGTGGGGGTTAAGGGAGCTAGATCCCACACAGCTAGCCATCATTCAAATTCTGGCCCTAGTGACCTGAAAGACATGTTAGATGTGTCTGCATTCATGCCCCGAATCCCAACATGATAGAGAAATGGAGGAGAAAGAATTGTGGTGTGACCATGCTCCATTGGAGGGTGCTTTCTCCATCTCCTGCTGTCTTTCTCTGGCAAGTTCATGCACCTTCTGGCAAAGAAAAATAAATAAATAAATAAGGCATGAAAAGGAAAATTCCACCGAGTTGAGAGTGTTTATGCCAATTTTACCCTAAAACAAATATTTTACTTTTGAAAAAGAAGTTTCCAGAGCAAGGTCCATCCATATTGGAACTGCTGACACATCCTTAACTACGGGATTGCTAATGGTTGCTACCCTAACACTGTGCATATTTCTTTATGAAAGAATTGAAAGCAGCAATAATAAAGCTTAGCTTTTTTAATATTAAAATTCTCTCTCTCTTTCTTTTTAACCTCCAGGGAGAAAAACAATTAGAGAAAGACAATCTAGCTAAATAGACTATGAAACAGGCTGGCTGCATCCATGCTTCATTAACCTCTCTCTTTTTCCTCTCACATTTTCCACAAACGGCTTGATTATGTTTACCTGACATCCTCACACTTCCCTGCTGACTGGCTTTGAAGCCAAGAGAGACAATGTCTTCTTCAAACATTTATACTTTGTGAAGAGTCCAGTCTTTGTAAATATGTAGTTGGAACTTTAGTATGCCTGTGACTGTAGTTTCCCAGAATTTAAAAGCACTTTCTGGAACTGGTCTTGCACAATAGATGTGAGTGAAAGCAGGATTGCTTTGGGGTGCAAACACTCCACATTAGCTAAGCAAACGCAGAGTCAGAGGTTAGGAATTCATGCCATGAATAAGAAGCATGCTCCCAAGGGTTGATCAAATGCTGAAGTCCTTTAAACTTTCAGAAGTCAGGGCTTTAGAAATATGGCTGCCATGTTTTGATGCCCTTTACCCCCAAATCCAGCAAGATAATGGTCTCTAACTGTTGCACTGAAATAAAGTGCCTTTTCCGAGATGAAGCTCTTTGCAAGCACAGTCTGGGATGAGAGCTGCGGAGAAATAACAAGCAGCAGTGCTGATTTTCCTGAGCTCTCTTTATGAACTGAGCCATAAATCTATAACGATGTGAAGGCTTCAGAGATTTCCTAGTTGCCCTCATAAGAAATAGACATCATTCTATTTTCTGACAGTTCAGGTAGTAGAAGTAGGCACATTTTCCCCATAGTCGCCAGGCTATGGATCTGAGTAACTAATCTACTGATAATTAGATGTGATGCCTCAAATTAGAAACCAATATTACACATGTGAATTAATGGCATTTCATTATGTATTACTGTCTCCATTAATAAACTGTGACTAGACTAAGCTTTGCAGCTCTGAGGTAACTCAGGAGAGTTCTGTTCAAGTCCAGTTTTCATCAAAGGAAGTATGAAATGATGAATGTAAGAACCAAAATATACTGAATATGTCTTAGAGGCAAAACCATCTAGAGTTTCCTGATGTGTGTGAGTCAAATTCCTATCATGCTGGAGACAGTAGAGCCTTGCTGAACAAAAAGTAAATGAGAATTTAAAATCCAGAATGACTCTCAGTCTGCCTAGCAAATGAAACAATCATATTTGTGAATTTTTAGTTAGACTGGTCACACACTGACCCAGCTTATTGAGTAGAAGGAACTTGATCTGTACTCATGATCCCTAAATCACTGAAATCCAAGCTTTGTTTAGCAAGTGATAAAACTGAATCAAGAGCCACAGTTGAATTTAATAGGCACCCTGTGATTCTCCTCTCTTATTTGCAACCTCCAGCTTCACTGGATTGTTACAGCTGAATAGGCAGCATTTATGCAGTGAATAAAAAGCTGCCTTTCTTTCCTCTTCACTCTTCTCAAACTCAGTACTTCAGGATTCATTTGGCTCTTATAAACAAAAAGAGATGCTTCTGCCCTGTCTCTGCATTTGTGGAGCATGGAGGACAATTTAAGTCAGCTCGAAGTGATTAACCAATAGAGAGACTCTCCTTCTCAGGCCTTACCAGGGGTGGCCTTGCCCTGTCACTTTGGAACGAAATTTCCATTTCGAGGGGAAAGAAATGCTATCAGTTAGTTTGCCTCTGGTTAAGATACTCCCCATTGTGTGTACCATTAATGTTGGAAGCAATTTATTTTCCAAATTTGGAAAAGTGTCCCTTTCAAATAGAATTTTACTAGTTTCATTTCAAACATATTCACATATGTGCTAAATCTCATACTTAATACTATATATGGCTTTTTCTGTTTACATATCCAAGTGAGGTAAAAAAAATATAATGCTTTTAACTATCTTGCAAATTGTGTATGGTCTTTTTATTTTTCCCTCAAAACCATCCCTCTGCCATCCTAACTTATCCCCCGCTTCTTCTAATATAGAATAGTTTCAAACATTATGTTTTCTGTTGGAACACATGTCATGATTTCAGGTACTTCTCTACTACCTGGCTGTTCAGCTGAACTTGATGACAGATAATGGATCTTGTAACTGTATCTGGTTAAAAAAGAATGTTTGGTACTTTTGATTACTCACATTAACTTGTGTGTTCTTGAATGATTTGAATTTGTAGCTTTTATTATAAAAAAACAAGGGGCCAGCAAGTGGCATGGTGGTTAAGATGCTGGACTCACACATGGTCAACACTGTTGAGTGAGTCCAGCCTAGTGGCTTGTTTTCTTACTTTCTCTCTCTCTCTCTCTCTCTCTCTCTCGTGAGTGCATGTGCCCTGTAGCAAATTAAAATAATAATAATGGGAACCAGCAGTTAGCGTATTGGCTATGTTGCTGGATTCCCACGTAGTCGACCGCGGTTCACGTCCCGGACCCGGTGGCTTAAAACTCACGCCGGGCGCATGTGCATGCATGCCCAAGATCCCAAGAGGAGAATGGAGGAGAAGGGATTGCGGCGTGACCATCCCCTCTGGGGGGTGATTTCTCGCTTTCTGTCTCTCTGTCTCTCTCTGTCTGTCTGGCGAGCGCACGTGCCCTGTAGCGAAAACCTCTCCAAATAATAATAATAATAATAATAATAATAATGAGTAAAATTAAT
>NW_006159848.1:123948-130590 GCF_000334495.1 Tupaia belangeri chinensis
CAAATATACAACCAAAAAGCTATTTTATCTTTCCCTTTTTTCTATCATTAAAAACTATAATTAGTTTTACTTCAAAGGATTTCTGAAATCTACTGTTAATCTGTAATTTTTGTTGCATTATAATCCAGTTTGTCTCCGTGAGAACCTATGCACTGCCATTATATTCACAGCTTTGAAGTCACTAATCTCCCATTCATTTCTATTCACTTCAGTAAGAATCACCTTCATCAAGCATCCATTTCTCGTTCAGAAGCCAACATATCCTTGTAATTGCATCTCAAATTAAATTTATAGTTAAGAGATCCAATTGTGAGTGTTAATTACTAGGTTCAACAAAAACGAGAGGGAGGAGGAGAATTAAATTTGTCCAGCTTCTGTTCTGCAGCATGCATTTTATATCATCATCACATTTTAGACTCAGCTCAAACCTGAGAAGAGAGTATTAGTTCCTTTATAAAAGTGAGGAAAGTGAAATTTACAAATATAGATCAAGAAAATTGTGTTAATGGAAGGGAGAAATGGAGAACAAGGAGAACAGGAGTGCCCTTTTTCCTAAGCCACAAAACAGAGTTCTATGCTGAAGAGGGGCTAACAGGGTAACAGTCCTCTTCAATCATCTCCATAGGTACAATCATGAAACATTTTCTTCTGTATCGTCAAAGGCTATTTGTTAATGTTTCAGACACGAAAGAATGCTACAAAAGAACATAGTAAGAAACACTGCCCAGAGTAACCCATCTTCCATCATATATGCTAATTGTCTGTATACTTTTGTTGAAAACTATGTAACATTAATGTTAGCATAATAATATCAACATTTCACAACATGAAGACATGATTAAAAAGTGCTAAAACTTGGGAACATATTCTCAGATAATCTTCATTTTCGTAAAGGTATTCGTCAGTTTGATTTAAAGTGTACATCACATGGAATATGGGTAACTACTTTTAAGCACTTGTGGTGGTGTGCAATGACAAGGCAAAGTAGTCATACATACTAAGAAAGCACTATTTTGAGAAGTAATATAAAGATAGAAATATGAAAATTGAAATTAAATTACCTTTAAGTTCATACAGTTCCATATTCCTTTTTCATATTCCCCCACCAAAACAAATAGGTTAAAGGTAAGCATTATTTGCTACTATATTCAGAGATCTTGAATATGGTTTAGAGGGCAAAAATTCCATCATGGTAATTATTTAATTTGCATGAATATTACACATTTTTATTTGCAAAAGATGTTAGTAGTAGAGAAAGACTTATAGTGATTTTTAAAAATAGTAAAATGCTAAGATTTAGAGGTGGAAGCAACACCTATCAAATGGACTTTGGTACTATTACTTGGAGATCAGTTTGTTTTACATTAGGATGGTAGGTATGCATAGATTTTTCATGTACAAAGAGCAGCCTGGGTATCAGGAGGCACTGACTCGTTCCTTTATACCAAGGTCCAGGTTGTCCTTAGAGCTTCTGGAGTGTGTTTGTGGTGTTGTATAGTAATTTTGTCTGGGCAGTAGGACGTTGCAGCCTTTAGAGGGTTCAGAAGTCCAGCGGGGTCAGACAAGGGCTGGGTTTTTCATCCAAAGCTTTCCACTAAGTCATACCACTCAAGCAATAGCCTGCTTGATTTGACAAGTGCAATAGCTATCAAATGGTTCTGCTTGCAATTTATGTTTTATTGCCCCTAGCAAAGAACCACAGTCTTATGTGAATTTTGACTCACGTGCCCCTACCATATAGTACTGCCCTGGTGGAGGGTACCAGAGGGGAATTAATGACCATGCCATCTTTCGTCAAATAACACAAAAGGTGATTTTTTTTTTTTTTTGCTTTGAGGTAGAAAATAAAGATAAGTATGCATTTTATACCTACTGGTATTCAAAGGAAGTTTAGTTACCAATTTAAGGAGGAAAATATAATGAATGCATAATGTTCAGGGAATTACAGAGATTCTTTTGAAACTAGAAAGGAGAATAAATGATAGAACAAGAGAAATGAAAGAAAACAATGAATCTTAATTCAATTAATTAAAATATCATAAAATATATAATAAATTATTATAATTAAAATGTTATAATACTATAATAATTGTAGGAAATCTAGTGATTATAATGTAAACCAATAGTTATAAGCACTTATTATGTTCCACTCAGTTCTAAGCACATCACATGTCTCATATTATCTGTATCAGAGACACCAGAATAGGTAATTTTCTTGAGAAAGATTTTTGGTATAGGGCATGTGCACTCACCAGAGAAATAGAGAGAGACAGAGAGACAGAGAGAGATAAATCATCCTTTGGAGGGATGGTCATATACAATGCACACACATACACATGAACACACACACATATAATTAGATATTACATTTTATAATCTAGTAATAGTCATGCTAAATATAGAAAAAACAGGAATACAAGTGTCATATGAAAAAGCAAATTCTTTTGTGCATTCTCTGATAGATTACTTGCCTTCTGCCTACTCTGGAGAAAGATTCCAAATTTTATGTTGCAATAAAAAGCACTGGCACAAGTTTCAGCCCATTGACCCATGCAGCTTCAAGATTTTTACTGTGAAAAATAGAACATCAAAAATAGACTTCTATGTGAAATACATTGTTCTATAATTTGCCCCTGGATAAACACACAAATGGGTTCTATACAGTATAAATATATATCATTTAAATAATTCAGAATAGCTAAGGGGATTGAAATAAACAAAAAGTAAGATTGCTAGCCTTTTGAAATAGTTGCAAGAGCCTGACTATTCTTTGTAAAAAGCCAATATTGCTCATATTTATTTCCCCTTTCTTCCAATGTAGTGTTCAAAAACTTATAAAAGTGCATAATTTTTAGCCTCTTATTTATTTGTATGAGGTAATTCTGGCATATATATACCACCACTGGCTCTAACAAATGTGACACTGCAGCAAATAGAAACATGCTTCATTTATTAAGTCACAGAGTAGTGCTGTTCAGTGTGTAACTTATTTCTGGAAATAATATTTTTTTGATGATAAATTGCCTGACTCTCTTCAAAGCATGAAAAAAATATATATGGAAATGGAGATATAAGCTAGAAAATATTAATGGCATTGTACGATTCCCACTGGCCTCTGCCATGCTATCAAACCAGGGCCAGGGGTCAGATGTAGTCTACCACAAAGGACAGGTGCTTCTCAGGTGTCAGGCCTCTCCCCTGGGAAGCCAGAAAATAATTATAATATTTTTAAGCCATTTTTATATGGCAACAAACAAAGAGTAGAAAAATCCCAATGTTCTTTTTAGAGAAAAGACATAAAAGATCACGTGTGCAGAGAGCCCCTTGTGATTCCATCTTCCAGTTCTCCTTTGCTGTTACAGATTCATTGTAATTTGCTGTTACAGCTTCTTAAGAGGAAGTGTTTGAAAACCCCAGAAGATAACACCGGTAGAATATGAGATAGGGAGAAACTATTTCATCTGGTAGTGACCTGGGCGTGACAACTTTTACTTCCTTCCCTGGCAAATAAGCACTATACATTGTTACGTAGGCCTCTGCCATCATGTTTTTATGACCAAATTAGCCTCCAACCAAATGTAGTCTTTTATAACAACCTCTGTCCCCTAATGGAGTAGAACATAAACTCACATAATGAACTTACAAAGATGGCTTCTGTATCTTAAACTTATATAAGTACACACCTTGGATTAGAGTGACTACTTGACTAAATTGTTCTCACTTATCAAAAACAGAGACACTTCATGCAGAGTTGGCTCTTTAGAAGCCACAGTCCCCACCACTCCTTGTTATTTATTGCTTTCATTCATCTTCTTTTCTTTATTTTGATTTTCTGGCATTTGAGTTTCAAGTCAATTAAAACATACACAAATTAACCATTTTGACTTTCTAGTCATCCATTAAGTAAAGATTTTTAGTCAAAATAACCAAACTGTTTATAAATGGAACATTGATGTATTGCTTGGCAAATGTCAATGTATGCACATTCTTTTTTAGTAATGGTAAAAAAAAAGAAAAAAATCATGAGATGAAGGAGGAGAAAAAAAACTGCTTACAGAAATTAAAATTGATTATCCACCTCCATCAAATGTCAGAGAATAGGAATATTTTGGTTTGGAAAAGAGTTTGACCATTTAAATTAATATAATATAATTATAATTATATAATATAATATAAACTATTCATAGTCCTTGATTATTAGAAATTATGACAATAAAGGGTAACCATTATCTCTACCCAGAAGCTCAACAATCTTGAGGTACTTTCAAAAATGACAAATATGCTTATCAATCATAATCTGAATAAATTATAATTTGTATTCCTTGATTTTACTTTATAGAACCTGTGTCCAAAATGTAACTGTGTGTTTGGTAATCCATAAAGCTGGATGTGTTTATCCTATACATCTGTCATTTTTTGAAGTTTGTATTTACTTACTTTCATAAGAGCAGAGGGTTGTTCAATGTGGAGGTCTAGGGGCCAACTTCTGGTGAAGCTGCAGCATGGCAGAAGGCAAGAGCTAGAGCAGAACATAAATTTCTCTATGTTATTACTAGATGAGACAGAAAGAAAGAGATGGAGAGAGAAACAGGCCTCCCCCAACAGGATTATCCATCACAGACTCCCCCATTCCCCACTTTCTGACCAGCCAGGCCATGATGGCACTTGCACGGGCCTGGGGTGTTTCAGGTCAACCAGGACCTGAACCATGGTCTTCCACGATCTCCACATTGCAGTGACATCTCACTGCGGCTGTACCACCACCACAGCCTGGTCCACAGCGCTCATTTGGGGAAACCAAGTTAGAAATACTGGTCATCGCTATTGGTGACCTAATGCTTGTGTTAGTGGGCCCAGTCGTACTTCTCAGAATTTGGTAGAGAGAAAAGAAAAGCAAAAAGAGAGCAAAAATGCAACCACCAACAAGACTCGTGGCTATAATTAAGTGTAAGACATCTCAAAAAGCAATTTACTCATTGACTCGTACCTTTGCGGTCTTTGTCCTTTCTTTAACTTACATCTTTAGGGTTTCATCTTTAGGCTCTAACTAAGGGAAACTTTACTCTTTTGCAGTGGTTTATTTTCAAAAGAGCGAGAGAGGAAATCTGTGTATCTAAGACTCTCTTTTTGATAGGTTATTGTTTATGTACCTATTTGATGCTTAAGCCTTCTTTGTTGTGGACAAAATAGAGTCAGCCAAAATTATTTCAAAAGAAAAATATTATTTTAAAAATAATTATAGTCTTCTTTTTCTTATTAAATACATGTATTTAACTCATACTAAAATATGCTTATATTATTAAATTACCTTGTAATAAACTTTTTATCTAGGTGCTAATCTGAGAAGTAGGACCACTGATCCTTAAAATGATTAACCCTGAGATCTAGAAAAACACTCTTTTGTTTTCAGTATTCAGTGTTTTCAATGTGCACTAACATATATTCTAATATAAACTACTCTAATTTTGATACATATTTATAAAAAATTTTTAAACAGTTCAACTCCTTATGAAATAAATTCTATAATAATTGTTATAAAGGCTACAATTTTCCTTTCCCCTCTTTTTTATACAATGCCTTTAATAAAACTATAGAAGATGGTCTTCCAGTTTTTCCTTTTCAGTCAGCCATCTTATTATTTCTCTCTTCAGATTTTGAGCTAATCATTTTGAACTCTAATCAAGACTCCATAAAATATATTTTATTTGTATAAGCAGAGAGGCCAATGCAATAATAATAATAATAAAAGATACAAAGGATATTTTGGAAGTACAAACTTGGAAATAAAAAAAATAATAACAACAATTTCCAAATAGTAAAACTGGGTACCTAAACACAAGTAAAATGATGACAAGATAATTTCCTAATAAAAAAGAAAGTGCTAAATACCTGCTCATCAGTTTAATTCATTTTCAAAATGTAGCCATTTCTGGGGCCAGAAGGTAGCCTAGTGGTGAAAGTGATGGACTCCCATATGGTCAACCGTGGTTTGAGTCCCAGACCTCATGACTTGAAACTCACTCCAGGCACGTGTGAGTGCATGCCCAAACTCCTGAGAGGTGAATGGAGGAGAAGGGATTATGGTGTGGCCATAACCTCCCCCCCATCCCCGCCTCCCCCACCACCCTCCGGGCAGTGGTGATTTCTTGCTTCAATTTTTCTGTCTCTTTCTGTCTCTCTAGCAAGCGCAGGCACCCCCATAGCAAAAATCTCTCCCCAAAAAAGTTAAAAACTAGCCTTCCTTATGTCTAAGAAGAAACAAACACAATGAAGCATCAAAAAACCCCTCTACTAAAGCAGTGACATAAAATAGATAAACTATCGAGAAGCAAACATACAAAAATAAGAAAAAGAAATACTATGAAGAAAATTTGAGAAACATTAAAAAACAAGATGAACAGGGACCAGCAGTTAGCATAATGGCTATGCCGCTGGACTCCCATGTAGGTGACCGCGGTTCCGCAAACCGGACCCAGTGGCTTAAAACTCATGCCAGGTGCCGGTGCGTGCATGCCTAAGACCCTAAGAGGAGAATGGAGGAGAAGGGATTGCGGCATGGCCATCCCCTCTGGGGGGTGATTCTCGCTTTCTGTCTCTTTGTCTCTCTGTCTGTCTGGCAAGTGCATGTGCCCTATGGCAAAA
>NW_006159848.1:130621-148306 GCF_000334495.1 Tupaia belangeri chinensis
GCCACCCAAAAAAAAAAAAAAAAAAAAAAAAAAAAGATCAACAAAGGACATTAACAGTATCTTATTAGCTTGGAAAACTCAATATTAATTCAATGAGGTCTAATTTGAAAATGTAATCTCAGTAAAATACCAACATTGTTTTTTCTCCATCCTAGGATAGTGAAGCTGATTCTAAATTTACTCTAAAAATAAAATGAATAACATAATTTAACATCTGTACATGCATAGTCTCACAAATCAATAAAAAAGACAAGAGTCTAAAATAGGCATGATTATAATAATGATTTAGTGTGTGAGCAAAATATTTTAAAAATTTATATCTCCATTTACTATTTAAACATTGAAGTGTAGTGTACGTACAGAGAAGTGCACACATTATTAATTGTACAGCTCAGCAATAGTGCATTCATTTAGCCACATCCCAATGAAATCATAGAATAGTCTCAGCTTTCTAGAGGTCTCCATTTTGTCCCCTCCCAGTAATTACGCTGTCCCAACGGAATCACTTTGATATCTGTCACCATGAATTTGTTTTCCTATGGTTGAGCTTTATATAAATGAAATTAAGCATATTATGTGGGGGTCTTGAAAAAGTTCATAGAAAATGTGTATTATGAAAACATACCTGAATTTACTTTTTTTGTGTGCATCAATATAATCTTGAACTTTAAATTCATCTTCCATGAACTTTTAGAATTCTCCTTGTATTTTTTGTCTGGCTTCCTTTCTTCCTTCCTTCCTTCCTTCCTTTCTTTCTTCCTTCCTTCTTTCCTTCCTTTTACTTCCTTTCATTTTCCAGACAGCATGTAGACTTACCTGAAGATACAGAAAGAGGAGGGAAGGAGAGAGCATCTCCCCAGTGGGGCATGGTTATGCTGCAGTCCCTTCACTTCCATTTCTCTATCCCGTGGAGACTCTGGGCACACATGCACACAAGTCTGGTATATTTTTAACCTGCCAGAGCCAGTATTCAAACTGCGTGGTTGGCCATGTGAGATTCAGCTCCCTTAACCATTAGACTACAGGGCTGGCTTTGGTTTCTTTCACTCAGCATTATGTCTTATCACATTGTTTCACACAGCTATACTCTACTATTCTTCTGTTGATGAACATTTGCTTTGTTTGAAGTTTCTGAAAAAAACTGACAGACAATCTTGGTCTACATTTCGTGTCTCCTAAATAAAGTTCAGAATAGTAAATACTGTAAAAGTGTTTCCTAAAGCAGTTGTACCAATTTAAATTTCTACTTCTAGTGAAAAAGCTTCCCATTTATTTCATAGCCTCACCATCTCTTAGAATCATTGTTTTACTTTGTTTTTATTTTGTTTTGCTTTATTTTGCCACTATCATGGTAGATACATTGTACAATCAGTTGTGCCTTTATTTTTTGTTTCCCTCACTACTACTGATGTTGAAATGATTTACCACATAGTACACTGGTTAAGCTCTGTGCAGAGGAAGCCTGATCCCACAAGACAGACCAGAGTTTTAGTCCTAGAACCAGGGATTTTATAAATGTACCTGGAATGTGTGCATACCTGCCCAGGATCCTTATGGGATAGAGAGTTGGAAGACAAAAGATTGTTGCATAAACAGGATCTACTGGGAGGTCCATTTTCTCTCTCTCTGTCTCTTTCCATCACTTTCTCTCTTTTTCTCTCTCTTGGCTGCACCTGCTGGCATTACAATTTTATTTTTTTAACCTAGGTTTATTGCTTATTTGGACATTAGCCCTTTGTAAAGGGCTAATTCCATCCAACCTTTTGTTTCTTTAAATGTTTGTGATGACTTTTTTTTCTTACACAAGAATTCTGTGTTTATTCTGTTTATAAGTCCTTTTTTGGTCATAAATATATTTTCACTCTTTGACTTGCTTTTTCCCTCAAATTCTTTGATTTTCATGTTCAGTTTTTTTATCTTTTTCCTTATCATTGATGCTTCCTATAGCTAATTCAGAAATTCTTTGCTCACCCCTAAGATATTAAACATTTTATTCTAGAAGTATGTTTGCTTTAAAATTCAAATAGATCTGGGACCAGCAGATGGTGTAATGGTTACATTGCTGGATTCCCACATAGTCGACCACAGTTTGAGTCCCAGACCCAGTGGCTTAAAACTCACACCAGGCATGTGTGCCTAAAATCCCAAGAGGAAAATGGAGGGGAAGAGACTGAGGTGCGGCCATCCCTCGAGGGATTTCTCGCTTTCCGTCTCTCTCTGTCTTTCTGGTGAGCACACAGGCCCTATAACAAAAATGTCTTTTAAAAAAATTTAAATAGATCTAAAATCACCTGGAGCTGATTCTGTATATGGTGTGTGGTAGGTGGGCCATTATTTTCCCATGCAGTTATACAGTCTCCGGAATCATTTATTGAAAGTATCTTCCCTACTATACCACAGTGGCATCTTTGTCTTAAGTGGGGTCAGTTTTTCTATTCTGTTAGTCCTTGAGTAAATTCAGATACTTTAACAAGTCAGACCTCACTGTAAGTCTATTTTCTATTTTTTTTTTTTTTTTTTTTTTTTTTTTTTGCAAGAAAGCACACGTGCTCATCAGACAGAGAGAGTGAGAGCATACCAATGGGTCATGGTCATGCCACAATTATTTTTTTCCCATTTTTCCATTCTGCCAACATTTGGGGGTTCGGGACATGCACGTTTGTCTTGTGTGTTTCTCAGGCTGCAGGGGCCAGGATCTGAACCTCAGTCACCCACATAGGAATTGGTTCTTTGTGCATCAGATTTAACCACTGTGTTATGGACCTGGCCCTACAGTAAATCTTGATGACAATTATGCCCTCCAGCTATGATCTTTTCCTCAAAATTCCTTTCATTCATGATTCTCTCATTTCTACATGAGTTGAAACAAGCTCATCAGCTAACACAGTGGTGAGAATTTTATTGAGGTTGCATTGAATCTGCAATTTTATTTTAAGAGAAGTAACAAGTTTACAATATATGATTTTCTCCATAGATTAATATTTAATTTATCTCTAATGTTTTTCTTGGAGAAGTCTTTAGCAAGTTTTTTAGCTTTTAGTTATTTTTCTCATAATATTTTTTTCAATATTGCATTTAATTGTTTGTAAGTAAAACCTACAACTGATATTTACATGTCATATTTAATCCATTGATCTTTCTAAAGTTACATATTGATTCTAACAGCCTCTAATATTCTTTTGAATTTCTAATGTACTATATACATTTGTGAACAATGACTGACAATGTAATCATTCCTTTCTAGTACTTATGCCTTTTATTTCCTTTATTTTCATCACTGTTTCCTTCAATAAAATATTGAATAGAAGTTGTGTTAGAAACCTTCTCTGCATCATTCATTGTTTAGAAGTTTTATAATATATCACCATTAAGTAAGATCTTTTCTGTAAGAGTCTTTGTAAATACTCTTACCATATTAAATAAGTTCCCTTCTACTCCTAGTCTTTAAATTCTTATGAAGTTAGGAATACTTTGAGAGTTTTATCAAATTTTTTTTTTTGCATCTATTGGTATAATCATGATTTTTTTTTCCCCTGGAAGGTATATGCACTTGCCAGAAAGAAAAAGAGAGAGAAAGGAAGAAAGCACCCCCTACTAAGGCATGATCACAACACCATCCCCTCTTCTACGCCTCTCCAAAAATGCACAAACACCTGGCATGATTTTTCTCAGGCTATGAGGGCCAGGAACTGCAGTCAGCCATGTAGGATCCAGTTCCTTCAACCACCAAGCCACGGGCAGGCTTAACATTATTCATTTTCAAATGCTAAACCTATCTTAAATTTTTGGAATAAGTCAACTTTGTCATGGTTTCTTTCTTATATTTTTTTAATATGTGTAAATTCAAATCTTAAATTTTTTATGATATTTTTCCTCTCTATATTGAGATTGTTATATTTCTCTATCTCCCTTTCTGGGACTAGTTAGCTGAATATTAAATATTTCTTTCATATGCTTTATATATGTTATAGTTTTTCTTCATTTGGAATTTTTTTTCCTTTCTGAACTTCAGTTGACATTTTCTTTCTTTTTTTTTTTTTTTTTTGGAGAGGTTTTTGGTATAGGGCGCATGCACTCACCAGAAAGAGAGAGACAGAGAGACAGAAAGTGAGAAATTTTCCCCCAGGGAGATGGCCACGCTACAATCCCTTCCCCTCTGTTCTCCTCTCAGGATCTTGGGCACACACGCACATGTGCCCAGCATGAGTTTAAGCCACCAGGTCTGGGACTTGAACTGCAGTCAAATACCTGTGAATCCAGTAACAGCCATTATGCCAACTGCTGGTCCCCAGTTTGACATTTTCAACTCAACTATCACCAATGTGATTGTGTTAGAAGGGGCCTTTGGGAGATGATTAGTTCATGAAGGTGGAGCCCTCATGAATGGAAGTGGTTTTCTTATAAATGAGGCTCATGTGGTAGTAATGTGGAAAGCCAGAACCCAAGTTGTGACCATGATTCAAATCCCTAGCTTGGTCAACCCAAAATACTCTAAGTACACACATGAGTGCCAGGATCTAACAGGCTAGGGGACTAGAGGAAGAGGGTCTTGGGTTGACCAGATCTTATTTCCTCTCTTTCTCTCATGTGCACATATCTATTACAAATAAAGAAAAAGATTTTTTTTAAAAAAAGGCTCAAGGGTGCTGTTGTCCATTCCACCATGCGAATACACTGAGAAAGGTGCTATGTGCAAGAACGAGACTTCACCAGACACCACATCTTTTAGTTCCTTAATCTTGTGCTGCGGAAAACAGACCACCAAGGAACCAAACACCACTCAGAGAGTAAAACTCAGGTTAATTACACCTGGTGGACCCAGAGCTGTTAGTACTCCAAAGTCTGGGCCTCGACTTGTGGAAGTTACAGAAGTTATACAGTCAGGGTTCACAGATGTTGCAGACAAAGAAAACTAGAAAAGCTGCAGAACAACTGCGTCACCTTCCCCAATTCCTATAGAGACCGGCGATCTGTTGGAGCATACGAGTTACAGAAGTAGAACAGGGGTCAGTACTTTCTGTTTGCAGACAGCTTTTAGAAGTAGAGTTAGATAGCAAACGGCTTCCATATCGCCTGTACTTCCCAACATCCACAACTGCGAGATAACTTTCTGCTGTTTATAAGCCACCCAGTCTGTGGTATTTTGTTATAGCAGCTTGAATGAACTAAGACATTAATAGAACTGACTTTTAATATTAACACGTTTTTATATTAGTAGAGGCTCTGGATATTAAGTTTTTCCTAAGGAAATTTTCTTTTGGCAGGCAGTTAATACCGTTTTAATTAATGTGAGATTGAGATGAGATTTTCTGATATCTTTCTTGATAGTTAAGCCCAAGCAAAAGTGGAAATGTTTAAAGACATGCTACTCCAACATGTATTTTTAAAGATTCAGTTCCCTTTTGAGGGTAGGAATCTTGCCTTCCCAGGGTTGGGCAGAGACTTGTTTAGTTGGTTTAAATCAAATAGTGCCTACTTATCAGGTTACTTTGGGCAATCATTTAGCATTTCAAAGCATTTAACATAATTTATTTTTATTTTTCCTATTTTATTTCTACATTTACTCACCATAGACCTTTATAGCATATAAAATTAACTTTCTCAACATGAATACACTGCATATTGGTCCAGTCAAAGATATACCCATACACATTATCATCAAAAATAATTTTTCACTTTTGTGTCCATTAAATGTTTTGCTTTGTTTTTTTTCCCCTTGACACAATTTAAATTAGTATTTCCTCAAATGTGCTGCCAAAATTCACATTTCAGTTCTAAACATTTTGCTGAAAACCCTCTACCCTGTCTCTAGATTTCTAAATGTCTTAAAAGGTAGAGCCAGCAGATTGCACAGTGGTTAAGGTGCTGGATCCCATATGCACTGACTGTGGTTCAAGTACCCCTGGACCTGGTGACTTGAAAGTAATGCTGGGTATGTTTGTGTGCATGCTCCAAATTCCTAAAGGAGAATGGAGGAGAAGGGATTAAGCATGATTATTTCTCTCTTTCCCCTTCCCCCTACCTCCCCCCCCCCCCGCTCCCAGGGATGGGGGGGTAGGGGTGAGGTGGGGGTGTGATTTCTAACTTTCCCTTTCTCTGTCTCTGTGTCTCTCTGGTGAGTGTATGTGCCCTATGACAAAAATCTAAATATCCAGCATTTTTTTTATAAACATTCCCCAATGAACTGATCATTCTTTAATAAAGTCAACCATTTAATAGTATCATCCAGATGTTTTAGTGTTCATTTTCCTTTCAGATATTTTTGATACCAGCATTTCTCTGCAACTTAAGCCGTATATTATAACAAAGTCAGAATTTTATTTTATAACACTAGGGGAAACCTCCCATGGAGCCAACCACTGATGAGATAACATCTATTAAGAAGCCAATACAGTTTCTCCTGGGAAGAATTTTCTAGATATGAAGACAAAACATTAAATATACTTTGGCATTTTCTTATTTTAGACAGCACTTTGCAGCAGAAAAACATCATTCATGAATTTCACCAACATTTAAAATTTTTGCAAATGCCAGAGCTTGACATTTAATGATAAATTCTGTTTACTCATCAACCTGAAAAGAGAAACTTGTTTTTCTAGTAATGTCTTTAAATCTCTTCAGCTTCAGCTGATCTATCTGTAGTATTCCGTCTTATCACATGGTAAAAGAGGGAAGTCTTCAACATATTTGGCTGTAGCTTGACCTGACATTTGATTACTACTTTACATGCTGGCATCGTTATGTTCTCATGATCAATGTAATATTTTCTTTTTTGAACAATAATCCTTGCTATTAAATAACTAGGTTCTTGAATCTTTCTAGTGAATGCAACTTTTCTTTTCTTTTCTTTTTACAAAAGCTTCTCTGAGTTTTTAAAGATTCCAGTAACCGTTTGTAATAGCTTTGGTTGTCAAACAAATGTGGTTTGTAATTAAGTGTCTGTTCCAATTTGTTGGAGATACAGTTAGAGATTGTAGAAATTTTATACAATGGATAAGATAGCTTTGATAGTCAGTTCATGTACAATAATTAGCTTTAATGGTAAAGACAGATTTAGTTGTAGTGGTGGTTGCTATAATTTGTGTTTTTTTCCTTAATTGCTCTGGTATAATTACTTTGAAATGACTTTGAAGATTGCAATGGTTTACTACCAACCTTAACAAAGTATCCATAAGCCTATGCCTAGAACCATCTTCCTTCATTCTCATACCTCATGTTTGGAACATACCATACTGGGTGGAGGTTTGTAAACGGAAATACTAATAATATAAGATGACTGAAGAATAATTAAAAAGAAAATCACAGAAAATAATGAAAACTTCACAACGTTTCTAACCTATATTGTCCACATTTTACAACACATAATAGTAAAAATGACAAGAAGATTCCAGGTTAATAGTTGTATAAAAGTTTTGTCTTTAGAATGAAACATTTTCCTTGATTTCCTAGGATGTGAGTAGAAACTGTTGCTCCTATTACTTAGGAGGTATTGTTTAGGAGAAGAGTCGGGGTGGTGATTTAGTACTGAGGAGCTAATTTTGTCAGTTTGCTGACCTCCTCTTTATCGTTAGGGCACTCACCAGGGTTTAATGTTCCCACTCTCCATATCTTCCTCCAATCTGATGTTAAAGCCTAAAACCATACTCAAAGGTGCCATCAAATGAATATGATGTCCTACTGTGCACTCCTATAGGGGTTTGAAAGACATTACTGGAATTGTTAAATGCATATCACTCAGCTATCATCTTGCATCACATGAAGTTCAAAATAATTTCCTTTCAGTCATAATCTCTCTCAGAACACCTTAGTGGCATCTCATGAAACTTGAAGATTCTGTGAAGTACCGGTTATAAAACCATGAATTCTGTAACTCAACCAGAGAAACCTTCATTCTTGAAACAATGAAACCATAGTTTTATATTGCTGATGCAACTGACTTCTAAAAGAAATACAAAATGCCCAGAGGATTCCACTTTTACCCCTTTGGAGAGCATGACAGTTATTTTTACTACTATGAGAGGTTTTAATTTTCAGAGTGATTATGAAAATATTGTTTCAAATCCTGTTATACTGCAAGTATTTCTATTGCTCTCAATTTAAAAAGTGATTTCATTTAGGTTTAAATGTGTAATCCAGGATAAGCTTCTCCTCTTGAGATCCTAAACTTCAGCCAGTCACAAGTATCACGCCTACTCAGTTTACATACACTGGTCTCCAACTGAACAAGAAAGCTGGAGGTGCCCACCACCCACCCCATCATGTATACTAATTTGCTAGAATGGCCCACACATTTAGAACCTAGGAAACTGCTATCCTTATTATTAAAGTTTATTATAAAAAACATACATAGGACAAGGTCCAGAGGGGTCCCGAACTCAGGACCCTTATACCTGTGGAGTTAGGACACCCACCCTGTTCACCAAATCGGAAGCTCTCCGCACTTGCTTTTTCAGAGTTTTGATATTCTTTTTTTTTTTTTTTTAATCAAGCTTTCATTATGTAGACATGATTGTGAACATTGGCGATTAACTCATTATCCACTCCAGAAATTAGGGTGAGGGGCCTGAAAGTTCCAAGATTCTAATCAAGGTTTGATCTTTCTAGTGACCAGCCTCCAGCCTGTAGCTATCTAGGGACCTGCCAGTCCTCTCCTCATTAGAACAAATGATGCTTTTATTGACCTCATCATTGGAGAATTCCAAGGTTTTTAGTAGCTCTGTGCCAGAGGTAAATACCAAAACCTGGTTCGTCAGAAAAGTCATGACATATTTTTCTGTTTTTCTATGCCAAAATGCATCATGACTTTTCTGATAACCTAATAGCTTTCTTATACTGTAAGTTGTAAGTTCTTTCTGAAATTTATCCCTTTGCTCTCTCATTTTACTGTAAACAAGAAGAAGAAAGTAGGTCACACCAAAACCCCTAAATATCCAAGTTCATAATTTTCAAGTTCTGCTTTCTATGCAGCTCAATGATGAACTTCCTCTGGTTTCCAACAATATATTCTTTATTACCACTGACCCTCACCAAAAGTACCTTTAGTGTTTATATTTCTACCAACATTTTTCTTGAGATATTTTTGCTATAGGACGTGTGCACTCACTGGAGAGACAGAGAGAAGCAGATAGACAAAAAGCAAGAAATCACTCCCCAGTGGGGATGGCCTCACCACAGTCCCTTCTCCTCCATTCTCCTCTTGGGATTTTCTCCTCTTGGGATTTCGGGCAAGACCCCACACATATCCAGCATGAGTTTTAGGCCACCGAGTCCAGGACTTGAACCACCGACTACTATGTAGGAGTCCAGCAACGTAACCGTTGCTCCATCTGCTGGTTTCTCTTAAAATTAATATTTAAAAATTTGACTGGAGAGCACATGCACTTGATAAAGAGGGACAAAAAGAGGGAAAATGAGAAATGTCCCCCCACCACACACACCCCTCCAGTCACAGGCCCTCATCCTCCATATCTCCTATTTTCAAGACTTTGGGCACCTACACACGTGCGCCTGACCTATATCCCAAGTCACCAGGTGCAGGATTCAAACTGCCCTGTTGGCCATGTGGGATTTAGCCACCTTAACCACCTCACTGCAGGCTGACCTTAGTTTTTTCTTTGTTTATTTTATTATTTTTTTAAAATAGAGAACTTAAGCATACTAGTCTTAAAATGCAAAAAGTCTTTTCATAGGAATTTACTGGAATTATGTAAAGATAAAAGGAATTGATATTGAAGATTGATCTCAGAGCAGGTTTCTTTTTTTTTCTTCTCCTCATAGATTGCATAGCAAGAAAGTAGAGCTAAAAGACTGAAAAGTGTAGAAAGATAATTCTATGGAAAGTTTTACATGAATAAAATGAGAAGGTGTTTTTGTAAAGTAGATAACTAGGTCTTGGCCATGATCTGGTGCTGTATTATGACTTCTCAAATAAAGCTGCTTGAAAGCTACAGATGTGTAAATGCTTCTGGAATAGTCATAATTCCATATGTCTACATTTTACTAAAAGTTTAGTAATTATTAAAGGCTATATGCACACACATACATACACCTAGATATAAATATAGTTATTTGTAACTACACATATAGTTATAAATGTGGAAGAAACATTAACTATAAATATGTAACTATTTCTAGACATATACAAGAGATCTTTGTATATCAAATAATGAATAAAGACTTTTGCCTATACAGGAGGTTAGCAAAAACCAAGTCTTTTTTTTTTTTTTTTTTTTTTACTTTTTTTATAGTATAAGTGTGCTTTTCAGGAAGACAGAAAGAAGGAAAGTGAAAAATCATCTTCCTGGGGGGATAGCCATGCTGCAATCCCTTCTCTTTTGTTCTCTTGGATTTGGGCACAAGGACACAGACTCCTACTGTGATCCTCAAGCCACCGGGTCTGGGACTCAAACTATGCAGTTGGCTATGTGGGATGCAGCACCATATACTCTATGCCACCTGCTAATCTAGCAAGAACCAAATCTTATATTGGCCTCTAGTTTTAAATTTTGCTCACATAAATATCTCTATACTAAAATTGAATAATATAACTGCTGTGTTTGCTTTTTACTTGACACTTATGCAAAGATATGGTATTAGTACATGTAGTAGTAGAAGAGTAAATGATGGGGGACTGATGGGTTGCATAGTGGTTAGAGCAGTGAACTCCCACATGGCCAACTGTGGTTCAAATACTAGAGCTGGTAGTTTGGTTTCTCCCTTCCCCCCCCCCTTCTCTGTTTCTCTTTGGTCAATTTTAAAAACTTAAATGATGAATAAAATAATTTTCATAAAGTAAATAGTGGAATTACTTGGTTTAGAATTCTGATTCAGTGTTCATATTATTATATAATGATATGCTGCTACATTAACTATGGTAGTTATTTCTTTTTTAGTAATAAAATTTAATTTAATTTATTTATCTTATTTTAAATTTATCAGAGAGGGACAGAGAGAGAGAGAAAGTGAGAAAGCAACCCTCCAGGTCTGGGACTTGAACCGTGGTCAGCCATGTGGGAATCCAGTGCCCTCAACCATCATGCCAGCTGTCCAGCCACTATGGTAGTTATTTCTAACTTAATAAACTGGACTCATAAACTTTTAAAAATAGAGTATTTTGGCCCATCTGTGGTGACCTGGACTACCAGTAGGGTACCACTGCCCAATACTAGAGCCACATTAAATTCTAAGACACACAATTCAAATAAGGTAGCCATTACCCACATTTATCTGCTTACACTTAAAATTGAAATAAAATAATAACTCAGTTTTTCAGTCACAAGAGCCACATTTCAAAAGCTCAGTATCAACCTGTGGTTAGTGGCCACCATACTGACAATCATCCCAGGAAGTTCTCCTGGGCACTGTTCATAAGCATACCAGGAATACATATTTTCTTTCTTTTTCAAAACATGGTTCAGGTCACTGTATTCAAAACATATTGACTCTGCTGCTATGGCAACCATAAGTATTTCTTGCAATTTTCCTTGGAAAATCTGCTAAATATTTCTAAAGAATAGACATATAAATAACACTACAATTACATTTTCTTTTAGAAATATATATTGCACATTCAAGCTTTGTGCTTGAAGGCTATTAAAATGCAACTTGTAATTTATCCACTGCTTTCTCTAAAGGGCTTGGTCCTTAGAGAGATAATTTCAAACTAATTCCAACTTTCTGGCTTTTATCTATCCCGTTCTACTCTCTGTAGTGTTGTAATCAATAGAAACATGTCTAACTTACTTGAACTTATGAGGCTTCTTTCTACTCTGTACTGTAATAATGAACTTTACTTCTCTGTGCTAGAGTCACTAGAGATGCAAGGGCAAACCAAATGTTTCTTGTGTTAGAAATAACTTTTTACTTGGTAGAAAGAAGCAGAATCCTAGGACTAAGTTATAAGGGGACATTATATAAGAAGAATCTCCCTGTGTTTAGGTGCAGCCCTGTAAGTGCAGAAACTTATAGAATTCTCTAAGAAGTATCTAGATTTTTCCCTAGTGTCAAAGTTCCTCCCTGGAAACAAATTAATTATTCAAGGGTAATTTAAAACTCATAAAATGTTGGGCAAAACCATTGTTCGTTATTCACAATAATAGATTCCGAAGTATTTTGGTAAGATTGTGCAAATTTATTCGGTGGCAAAACTTAAACTAAGCTAATAGGAGGGGTTTATTTATGTAAGTATGTATGTATTTATTTTGATACAGGCTGTGTGCTGTGTGCACTTGCAGGAGAGAAGGAAAGAGAAATTGAAAAATCACCCTATAGAGTGGATGACCGTGCCATAATCTCTTTTTCTCATTATCCTCTCAGGATTCTGGGCATACGTGCACACTCGCACGGCAGCTTTTTCAAGCTGCTAGTCCAGGACATGAACTGTGAAGTCTGCTATGTGGGATTCAACCTCCTTAATCACCACACCAGAGAGTTATTTTTAGCTTCTTTTTACCCTATACAGTATAATTATTCATACAGTTTCCTGAAGGAATGCTGATATATTTGATTTTGAGATACTGCCTTAAGCCCTGATGAGAGTATTTATGGAGCAGCCTTTTTAATGCAATGTGAGGTACTCCACAAAGTTCACAGAGAGCCGGCCTGTAGTGCAGCAATTAGGGGCTGCACAGAGGAAGCATGGATAACTGGAGGCAAAAGGACTAAGGTGTGCCCACACTGTGTTGGAAGAGGGGGTGTTTTTCTCTTTTTCACATATGTCCTCTGGCATTAAAGAAAAAAGTCGGTGAGGAAAAAGACAAATTGGAATACAAATTTTCTTTTGTGGAAAAATATTTGAAGTCCATGCTTAGTTTTTTCCATAATTTTATCTTCCATGTATATTTTGAAGATCTTTATATTGCTTTCAGTTTTAAATAAAGTTATAATATTTACAAGACAAAAATAATAGATAAGAAGATAATGATACTCATATCATTCAAAAAAGTTAAGTGTATTACGACTGAGTAAAGGTTATTAAGATTAATTGTTTTTGATGTTTTTGAGAAAGTTCTATGCAAGGAAACAAATATAGTCTCGACTCTAATACTTACCAGTTGAATGACCAAAACATACTCCCAAAAGCCTAGATTCCATGGGAAATCTGCTATAATCTTTTTTCTTTGATTTGTTTTTGCAATCATTTCCTTCAGTGATTTTATCACCAGGTCATATATCCTCAATCAAAGCAAAAGGTAATATCTGTCATCATACCATAACTTGTAATGTGATCAAATTTTATACTATGTTCATTTTTTTAATAAAAAGTGAAATTCTCAGGTTTGACATATCTAATTTTTTTGTCCATTTTCAATGGTAAGAAGCAAATCTTATTATCTAATACAGTAATAATAGCACACATCATATAATTTTTTTCAGAGAATATTCAGAAAAAAACATCTTTTAAGATTGATGCTTGGGGTCAGCAGGTGGCGTAGTGGTTAGGTAGCTAGACTCCACATGGCCAACTGTAGTTTGAGTCCTGGACCTGGTGACTTGAAAATCATACTGGGCACGTGTGTGTGAGTGTCCACATCCCAGGAAGAGAATGGAAGAGATGGGATTGTGACATGGCCATTCCTCCTGGGGGGGGGGAGGGTGATTTCTCACTGCAGATCCAAAAATTATGCTGTCATTGAATATTTGTATGTACCATCTTATTTTAAACATTCAAACCTGAATTTGCCAAATAGCCTGGAGGCCTCTAACAGCTGCTCTAGTTCAAGAGTCATAGCTATAGAAGGTGGGAAGCAGATAACTTTTAGAATAGTTGACATCTCAGCTAACACAGGTCATTCTTTCAAGTTTATCTCCCTTGGGAATGAGAGAAACTACACAGGTGAAATGGAAAAGAGAACTTACTCTATGAAATTGTCCCTGCTAAAAGGGCACATACTTCTGAGTTATGCATGGATAAGTAGCTTATTAAATTGAATATCACTGGTAAGGATTAGATTAATATCCAGTTATGCAAACAGTTATATTGAACAATATAAATTTATAAATCAGGAATCAATATTGATTTAGTTCCACTTAAACGTAAGGGAAGCGATAAAACAGTAATGAATAACTTCTGAGATATGTGAAGGGTACTTATTAAAATGAATCTGATACTTGTTAAATGAATCAAAAACACTACTCTGCAAGACTGAGCCACATGCAAGGGCTCCAGGTTTGCAGGAGACCTTCCGTGTGTTGCTCCTGTGTCTCGCACTGCCCAAGGGTGAGGGTGGATCTTGTGTCAAGACCCATTATGGATGCTGTCTCTTTGTCTCTCTCTCTCACTCATGGAAGAAACAAACCTAAGAATTTTTTTGTTTTGGAAAAATAGGAAACTGATATAAATAACCAAACTAGACGTCAAAATATAAAGTTATTATCCTGAGCGTTAGTTTTTCCCTGAAATAAATATACTCAGTGTGTTTCACATCTATCTAATTTTATAATATTTGAAACACAAAAAAAATTTGAAATGTTATTAAGTCACCAATAGTGATACTAATGACATATAATGGTATTTAACAAATCGAAAACATTTTCTGAGATTTTCAAAATGTATTACTGATACCATGTTGATCTTTATATACTCTTTTTAGTTTCAAATTCTACAGGTTAAAACATGTTCTCAAGAATAATTCAGAAAACTTCTGAAATCTGGGAGATTTCTTTCTGACATCAAGTAATAAATATTACATTTTAATTTTGAATAAATCTTGTAAACAGGATTATAGTAAGTATAGGCAAAAAAAAAACTTATGGGTTGGCCCCCAGCCTGGTAGTTAATGTGTCTGGGTACCACATAGCCTACTGCATGGTTGGAATGCTAGACTTGGTGGCTTGAGAAACATGTCAGGCACATGTGTGTGTATGCCCAAAATCCCAAAATGAGGGAGAAATGGTGAAGAGATTGTCATGTGACCATTCTCCATGAGGGTGCCTTCTCAATTTCTCTCTCTCTCTCTCTAAGCCAATGAAGTCCAGCAATTAAGAATATATGAGGTAAGCCATTGTTAGTCTTCTGTTGTGGTGCTAACCAAAATTCCTGAGATAAGTAATAAAGCATTTTTCTGTTTTTCTTGCAAAAATGGATCATGACTTTTCTGATGAACCAATAGAAATGGGAGTTTATTTGACTCATGTTTCTGGTGGCTGAAAGTCCAAAGGCATAGGGCTGGCATCAGGTCATTGAGGAAATTGAAGTGAAAGAGATGTAGTCCCTTGCCCAACAATCAAGTAGAGAAGCCCAGCTGGGGACTGTGTGCTCTTAAGCATTCCTGCTCTAGTGCATCTGACTACAGTGCGTCATGTCACAGTTCAGACGTGCCGCGGTTGTTATATGGTCCGCCGACCATGAAACTGTCATTTACCTAACTCATCTGGACCACATTTCATCTTCACAAGATGCGAATTTGCATGTGAATTGTGCCTCAGTCCTTTTCTTAATAGAGCTAGAAAAAAAGCAGTGCATTTCACTGCCTATCATTGTTACAGTGTAAAAATAAAAGCCTCGATTTATTAAATTATTTTAGAAATCAAAATTCCTTTTATGAAAATAGCTTTCAGTTGTGCATATAATTTTGGCCTTCACAATTGATAACATAATTTGAGTTCAACAGTGAATGTAGGTGAGTGTCTGTCATTTTGAAATTTGGTTTTATTAACCTAAGGCGAAACAGAAATGGCCACTCAAATGTTCAAGTAAAATATTGGCACTTAGAAAATCACTTATAATTCTTATATTAATATTCCTGATATTAATATAAGTAGATCAAATCATAAGGCTAGTCTCTGAAACCTTTGAATTTGTTTATCATCAACAATAAAATGCATTTTTTAAAAGTTACAGACACATACTTCTACCAGAATATTGGAATATGTGCTAGAAAATATTAGAGAACTGAGGGAAAAGACTATATGACCCCGTCATAGTGAGAGAGTCCACGAGTGTACACATAGTACATGACAAATACTTGGTGTCTTGCTCCTGCAGTTTTCTAATGGTACCCTACCTTCATGGTGCTAGCCAGAACGACCTTATGAAATGTGAATCCAATCACTTAATACCCTATGTAAAATACTTAAATACTTACTCTTAAAGTGAAACATAATTTTGAGGGTCCCGCCCGCAACTATTTCCTGCCTCACTGTCATGCTTTCTTCTTTGCTCTCTGTGACCAGGTCACATTGGATTTCTTATGTCTATGAAAGTCACCAAACACTCTTCCTTTTCTTGGAATCACCTTTTCTTCTTCATCCTCCCCATCTATGCCCAATTAATATCTGATCTTCTTGAAGTTCCCAGCGTTATTGTCACTTGTTTTATGAGGGCCTTTCTTGACTTACCAAATGAGATCAGTGATCAATATCTCCTGGCACTATATTTCTTGGTAGCAACTTCCATAATAAAAATGTCATGTTTATTTAATGCAGCACATGGATTAACTTCGTATTATTTCCATTGTGTGATAAAGTCTATGAACGATCTTTTATTCTTTCACTATTGCCGGGACTTACAGTAATAGATTTAATAGCATTTGCTATATATTGTTGAATAGACACCATATGCATGCTGGAGCACAACATAAAAAAGGATCAACAGAGATTCTAACCTGCCAGTGTTACCCATGGTTAGAAGGTGTTTCTCTACCTTTGGACTCCTAAAAATCTCCCTATCTGTGCTGGCAGGTGGCAAAGTGGTTAAAGGTGCTGGATTCCACATGGCCAACTGCAGTTCAAGTCCTGGACCTGGCGGCTTGCTTTCTTGCTTTCCCTTTCTCTCTCTGTCTCCCTCTGGTCAAATTAAAAAATAATAACAAATGAAATTAAATAAGTAATTCTTTAAAAAACAAACGAACAAAAAATTCCCTATCTAAGTACTCTGTTGGGGACGTTCATATTTTGAACTATTCAGTATTTTGAATATAATATATACAAATATATGCTCTCACTGCATAAATAGAAACTATCCAATTGTTTAATACCTATCAAGGCTCTTCTATTGACTGCAATTTTTTCCATAGAATTTTTAGCAACACAGTTGAATTTAGCATGTGCTGTCCTCCTGATTCCCTTCACTCCAACCCATTGCCCACGCCGAGGCAGGCCTAATATGTTTACTTGTGCATTCATGGAGATAAGTCATTGTGCTTCAGTGACATGAAAAATTAGTGCACATTTCTTTTTCAATTCCCTATTGAGTTCATTTGAATGAATTTTTCAAAAAGGAAGTAATTTTAACCAGTGTTTTCTAAGCATTTCAGATATAAAATGAAGCTATCTTCAACAATGTTATTCCTGATGATAAGTTAATTGTATGTAAAATAGACTAGTAAGTGACAACAATGAGAAATCAAAGAATAAGATTAAGAAAGACAGGTTAAAAGGGAAAATTCATATGTTAGTAGTTTAGAAGTTAGCATGAAATTGGCTTCAGAATTCTGCTATTGAAGATTTTTTGTAAGTCATTCATTTTTATATGTTCCAATTTGAGTTGGACTCTTACATTAAGGCAAGACTCAAATCATTTTTATATCCTGTGCCTCTTGAAAAAGTCATAAAAAAAAACATTCCACAAGGTCTTTATTTTTATGTCCAAATTTGTCTTTTTCTTACTGTACATTTGTAAATCTCCCAATGGATGACCTTTAGTGACACTCTTTTTGTGGGTCTCCTCATTATTGTGTTTCTTCC
>NW_006159848.1:148337-152820 GCF_000334495.1 Tupaia belangeri chinensis
GAGAACTAAAACCAACATAATTCCTTGTCTCTCTGCTAAAGAATGCTGATATCAGTTAAACATTACTGCTTATTACAAGAAATTCATGCTCCTAGAATATGAGCTGTGGGAGTTCTCAGTGGCCCCATTCAGGGATTAGAACCACTAAAGACTTTCTGCCCAGATTTCACCCTCCTGCCCTCCAGATCTAGCCAGGAGCCAGGACAAGCCAATCAGCAGCCATTTCTATCTGAGTTGTGAGTGGCCCCATTCAAGGATTAGGGCCACTGAAGACCTTCTACCCAGACATCACCCTCTTGAGCCCCAGATCTAGCCAGGAGCCAGGTTAGAGCACCCTATTTATTCTCTCTGTCTCTCTCTCTATATTTTTATCATTTAAAAAGAATTTTAAATTTCTTAGCTTTCTGTTGCTCTTTTGTCTTACTAATTCTTACCTTTCCCCCTGCCCCCATGGGACAAGCCAATGACCAGCCTATCTATGTGAGTTCTGAGCGGCCCAATCTAGTGTCATGTAGTTTTCATTTTTTGTTTAAAATTTTTTTCTCTTTTTTATTGTTTTTGTCTTGTTTTTTTTTTTCTTTTTGTTTTTTCATTTTCCTTTTCTTTTTACATTTCTCACTTTTCTGCTTAGGCTCCACACACTGATTTCCTAGACAGGTTTTGGTGCTCAGTAGCCAAATATCTGAATACTTTCGAGGTCAAATTAATCCTCAATTTCCATTGAACCTGCTGCAAAAAGGGGGGGAAAAAAAAGAAAAGAAAGTGCTGTTTAGAGATGTCAAGTCACCTCCTCCTCCGTACCTCTGAATGCTCAGATTTAGCTCCAAACACTAGGAAAAAAACGTATAATCCCTCAGATGACCAGAAATCACCACAGAGGCACAAGAAATATGAGAAACAAATAAAGTATCTCTCCCCTAAAAGAAAAGAGTAGCTACTCATCCTCTACAAACAATAGAAGGGAACTCATGGAAATGTCAGATAAAAAATTTAAAATATTCATAGTGACAAAGCTAATAGAGATGCAAGAGAAGAGAGACAATGAACTCCAGAAGATGCAGGAAACAAGAGACAATGACTTTCAGGAGGTGAGGAAGTTCTGGCCTGATCCGAAAGAGGAAATACACACCAACCATAAGAAAGAATCAAAAGGAATTGTTAGAGATTAAGACTGTAATACATGAAATTAAAATTTCCCTTGAAAATATTAAAAGCAGATTATATCATGCAAAAGATTGAATCTCAGATGTAGAACTAGAAAATTCACCAAAAAAAACCTGAGAAAATAACACACACACAAAATGAGAATAACATACGAGAACTACTAGATAACATTAAATGCCCAAACATCCAGATCACCAGTATCCCAGAAGGTGAAGAATCTAATAAGAGCATTGCTAATCTATTCCATGAAATGCTGGAAGAAAACTTTCCAAACCCAGAGAGGCATTCAGATATCCAGACCCAAGAAATACAATGGACCCCACATAGAATCAACCCAAGGAGATCTTTCCCAAGCCAGATGATAGCCAGATTGACCAAAATCGAAGACAGAAACAAGATACTAAATTCCACAAGAGAAAAATGACAAGTTACTTTCAAAGGATAGCCCATCAAGCTAACATCGGACCTCTCAACAGAAACAATGCAAGCAAGGAAAGAATGGGTAAATATATTCAAAATGTTAAGTAAAAAATAATTTCAACAAAGAATACTATACCCAGCAAGATTATCTTTCATATGGGTAAAAAAGACAAAAAGCATTTCAGATAAACAAAAGCTGAAATAAATTACCAACACCAGACCAATTCTCTAAGAAATGCTTAAGGGAGTACTATAACAGGAAGACTAAAGTCGGACACACAGAAATAAGAGTACAAAAAACAACCAAGAGAATGGCCAGCCTAATGGTAGGGACAAGGCTGGAGCTGAATGTTAACTTCCAGAGTTTAAATGGAAAGGTCAGACCTCAGTAACACTGCAGATTCAATAAGAGAGATTATTACATGAAACTGAACTAGTGAAATAGAATTTTTTGACTTTAGACTAAAACATTATTGATTTTCTTCAATGCTTTGATTTCCATATTTAAAAATTTTTCTCTTCTCTTGAACTGTTGATAGGTTCATCTACCTACTATTTGAACTGAATCATAACCTTCTTCCTGGCTTTAAGTTTTAAGCAAATTTCTCTTCATTTTTTAAATTTTAATCTATTAAAACTAAAACTTTTTCTTGGAATTAAAAATGCATTCAAAATACCCATTAATACCTATTTAATGACTGCAGTGAACTATGTAGCCCCAGCTAGGTGCTACTTTATAATAAGCTCACTTCACTTACCGAGGTTTACGCCTAAAGTCAGACATGTGTTCATAGATATGTATATTTCAGCTATGATTGCTATTGAAAGTTTTAAAATTAATTAATATCTTTAGAGAATCAATAAAGTGTGAAAAAAGGGCATGGAAAACAAATATAGATACCAGTGATAGTGTGGGAAGAGGGGGTAAATGGAAGAGGGTGCAAGGTAGGTCATCAAGGGGGAAAGAAAAATAAAGTAAAACATAAGATAAGAAATAGAAAATTATTCGTTGATAATAACATTTTTTTCTATGTGTTTTTATACAAAAATATGTCAAAACTTTTCTGATGACCCAATATAACTCATTTAGTTCTGAAAACATTCCATAAATCATTATGTACAATATAAAGATTAAAAAAATTGAGGCATGAGAGGTCAAATACCTTGTTCACAGTCACAGAGCTTACAACTTGAAATCCCAGCATCAAACCCAGGAAGTGAGCTCCATAGTCCATGACCTGATAGACTAAGTCATACAGCCTCCCCTGATTGGTTTAGTTTAATTCCATTTTGATTATGGGCAGGGGCTTCCCAGTGTGCTCTCATTATTCAAGTGACCCTAGACACTGCTATAATCATTTCTGTAGTGTATATAATATCAACTCTTTTTTCTGAGTATTATTAGCATTCAGTGACAAGAGATCAGTTGGGGATCTATGGCATCACTTCTTTTCCCCAATTTTGTTTTTACCTAGTTTTGGGGAGGGAAAAATAGACCAGAAGGTATAACTAGAGACTTGTTTAATACCAACATGCCCTGAAATTAGTCCTTTTCTTCTGCAGAGATAGTCTCAGGGAGCAAAATTAACTTTCCACTTGCAAGTGGGGGTAAAATGGGGCCAGCAGATGGTGTGGAAGTAAAGGCACTAGGTTCCAACATGGCTGACGATGGTTTGAGTTCTGGATCCAATGACCTGAAAATCACACTGGACACTTGTGCCTGCATGCCCAAAATCTCAAGAGGATACTGGAGGAAAAAGGATTAGTCTGACCATCCCTTTAAAGGGTGATTTTTCACTCCCTTTCCCCTTTCTATGCCTCTGGCAAGAGACAATTTTTAAAAAGTAAAAAAGAAAAAACACAGGAAAGAACTAAATTAATACTTGAAATTGGTACATGCTAAGTATTCCTTATCCAAAATACTTGGGACCAGAGTGTCTCAGATTTCAGAATTTTAGATTTTGGAATATTTGCATATTTGTAATGAGATATGTTTGGGATAGAACCCAAGTCTAAACACAAAATTTACTTATATTTCATACATACCATATATGCATAGCCTGAAAATAAACATTATATATAATATTTTTATATTGCAACATGACTGCAACACACCACACATGAGATTAGGTATGGAATTTCCCACTTGTTGCATCATGTTGGCTCACAAATTTTGGTGCATTTGGGATTTCAGATTTGTGGATTAGGGATGCTAAACCTGTAGTAAGAATAATAGCAGTGGGGCTGGCAGGTGGCATGGTGGTTAAGGTGCTAGACTCCCACTTGGCTGACCATGGTTCAAGTTTTAGGCCTGGCAATTTGCTTTCTCACTTTCCTACTCTCTCGCCTTGTCTGTCTTTGGTCAAATTAAAATAATAATAATACATACATACATACATTTTAATGAAATAATAAAAAAAAGAGAAGAGGTAGGGTTAGCAAGATTAGTAGTCGAAGTAGAAATAGTAGTAGCAGTAGTAACATTAGACAGTCTGTCTCTCACTTCAGATGTGTATTATCATTTGCTATGTAGATGGTATGGTGCTTTGTTTTGGGATGCTATGCTAATATCCTCTATGTCCTCATTGGTCCTTTTCTTCTATACTTTTCTTCCATTTCTATGGTTCAACTATTACCTTTGAAAATTGAGGCCCAAATCATTATATCAGAACCCCATTTCTCTTCTGTATAGCAAAGCCAAATGCCTATTGCCTGAAGGGTTTTTCCCAAAAATGGGCTCGAAACTCAGAATATATTGAAAAAGTAAATAGATATTACCATCTCTAAAATCCAATCTTCCTTTATTGTCTACATGAATGAATTGCATTGTCTCCATTTCTCTTGTTCGTCATAAATCTGTAAGTCTATAAATAATCTAGGACCTCACGTTGCCATTACT
>NW_006159848.1:152834-274604 GCF_000334495.1 Tupaia belangeri chinensis
TCCGCTCTTTCACAGTGACCAGGTAATCTCATTTGCACTACAATGACGTTTTTTGTTTATTTCCCTTTATTTTCTATGAGCAAGAGAGAAAGAGAGGTGCACACAGAGACAGACGATCCCAAGAGTGTTCATGTTTAGACCTACCCTAACTTCCTCTAGATGTAATCATGGGCTTGAGTGCTCCCAGCATGTTCAGGGAGGTCTCTGGACATGAACTCCCAATCTTCCCATGTGAGTCAGCCTTGCAGAGTATTGCTTTACCACTGTCCTGCTGTCCAGCTCACACACCACACGTATTTTTTCATATGTCTGTTCACCTACATTGTAAAGTCTCTGGAGACAAGAATCCACTTTTACCTCTTCAAAAAATATATATATCCTTAAGAGTGAACAAAACATCAATCCTTATAATCCATGGAATTGACAAAGAGTGTCTAGATACATTGTTAAATTGACTATAGGAAAGAAAAACTTTCAGTGTTACTTGAGAGAATGGAAAACACAAAACCCATTCTTATTGTTTTCATGAAATAAAGAGAGAAGACAGAAAGGAGGCAAAAGACAAGTACTTTGACAGAATCTTGGCCATGGTACACCTCTTCCCCCAGCCTCTCAAACAGCCAGGGTCATCGGTGTGGCTGGGCATATATGTCCACCACATTCTGGTTGGTTTGGGATCAGAATCCACATCTCTCATGATGCCCCAGTACTGTGCCGGGTGCCCGATTGCCTGCACCCCTGCAGCTGAGCCCATGGTCTGATTTCTTAATTTTCATAAGTTGTTACAAAGATAAGACTGTTCACTTAATTTTCCAGTAGTTTTATCTATAAAAGTAATTCTATTCTATAAGAATGTATGGTAATTAGAGCCAGCAGATGGCATGGTGGTTAAGGATGACTGACTGTGGTTCAAGTCCTGGGCCTGGCAGCTTGCTTTCTCATTTTCCTTTTCTCTCTCTCTCTCTCTAACACTCTCTCTTCTCACTGACCCTCTCTGGTCAAATTAAAACAAACAAATAAATAAATAAAGTTAAAATAATTCTTAAACAATAGACGTTATGGTAATTAAGTGATTAATTATGACAAGATACATTGTACTTCAAAGAATAGAAGTTTCTTGAATGGCCAGCATGTTCTATGTGTTTTTATAAATAATATGTCAGTTCACTACTTTTAAGAATGCCTTAAAAAAAAAAAGAATGCCTTGATGTGTTATTACTTTATTAGAAAATGTCGTTCCATAGTTAAACAAAAAAAAGAGTTTTCTGAAAAAGTGTGCATCATATGATAAAGAAAAGGCATACGATAAAATGATACTAAATAGAAAAAGAAAAAACAAAAAACAAAAAACAGTGTGCTTTCTAGGGCCATCCAGTGGTGTGGTGGTTAAGGCTGCTGGATCCCACATGGCTAATTGCATGGTTTGGGGCCCAGACCTGGGGACTTGAAAAACACATTGACCATGTGTGCCTAAAATCCCAAAAGGAGGGAGAAAGAGAAATGGAGGAGAAGGGATTGAGCCATGGTCATCCCTCATAGCAGGGTGCTTTCTGTCTAACTCTCTCTTTCTCTTTCTCTGTCTCGGGCAAATGAATGTGCCTTCTGTCAAAATTTTAAGAAGTATATATCTAAACACTTGTTCTCAAATATTTGTGGAAAACTGATCCCAATCTCTGCAATTTACCTTCTTAATACAGTTCTGTTTTCTGATGTGCATCTCCCATATAATTATTTTCTCTTCAGTTTCTGAAAGTAGAAAGCAAGTCCACTAAACATAGGTTCTATTTCAGAAGCACAGTGTATTTGCTCAGCTTTGAATCTAGATGGTCACCTGACCAGATGAATACATCCAACCTAAAGAAACTTCTGTCTTATGTTAAAGAAGAAAACATGAGATCACAGGGATGCCTGCGTGCATGAGCCATGCACTGCTGAGTGTCTTTTAGAAGACTTGCCTCATGGCTTCTATGACACACGTGTTCGCTCAACCAGAGGCCACATCTTATGTGCTCATCTTAGAATTATTTATGTTTTGAGGAGAAAATGCAAAATTGGGTCATAGTTTTCTATACCAACTATGGAATCTATGACTTAGTTTTGTGTATGTGTGTGTGTGTTGTTTTTGGCTCAGAGTCTCTCTGTTTTAATCTTCTGACTACAGGTATATGCCACAGCATAGGCTTTTTCATGTAAACTTGGAATCAAACCTATGTGACCTCAGTCTGCCCAGAATTTAGTGCATTCTACTGGGGCTGGGTTTTATCACTTCATTTTTAAAGTAAAAAGTAGTAGTCTATTTTACTAGGAAATAAAGGCAGTTAAGCTCTTACTTATTTTTTCTGTCAAATTCAAATCTATCTTTCAAAATTAAATAACCTTCACTCAGAATCAATAAGAACAAGTAAAATGTTAAGAATCAGTGATTTATAGTCATTCTTTTTTCTTTTTTTTAATATTACATCACTGTACATCTTTAGAGCATACAAAATGGATTTTCCAGCTTGAATACATTGTATATTAGTCCAGTCAAAGATATTACCATATATAGTCTTACTATGAAATTTCTATATCCGAAATTTCTATAAGCATCCCTCTTTAAGGTTTCCAAAGTCGTTGATCAAAGCCTGTACGAATTCTGGGACACCTTAGAGTGTGTCTAAGTTTGGAAGATTGTCACTCAGAGTGTACTAATTCTCCCCATTTCCTAAGTGCAGCAAATTGAAGAAAAAGATGTTACACGGACTTATGACAAGTTCAAAGAAAAGTGTACTGAAAGGAATTTGAAAGCGTGGGATTAGTGATTTTAAAAAAGACACAGTGGAAAGAACTTGCCTTTCGAAACACATGTGAATTATTGAGATAATTTGGAATGGCAGAAGTGGGACTAGTATAGCATATAAAATACAAGAACTGAACAGAAGGCCCTTCGTAGAGGCACCTCTACCCTCACCAAGTGAAACCTCCTGAATAAAACTTTTCTGGTCCTCTGGCCAGTCTGCTAAATGAGGCATGCAAGGTAATTACTAAACTCACCTTTTCTACAGGAAGAAAGAACTACCAGCTCTCCCCTTTTGTTATTTCCTAATCACTTCCATTAGCATTACTTGCTGCACTAATAGGGCGAGGAATGGGTATTGCTTCCATGAGGGGCTAACTACCATTTAACATGCTTTTCTAAAGTTGAAGAAATCAAGAGAATGCAGAATGGTGTTTGACATGTGTTTGTTTATAGCACAAGGCTATAACAAGGGAAGAATTCATTTAGAAGATATAAAATTTTTTATGATAATAGTTTGAAGAATATTTCCCTGTGTTGGCAGCAGAGTATAGAATACCAACTTTACATTTCTGTTTTTTAAGAATTATTTATTTCATTTTTAATTTACTCATTCATTTATTTTAATTTGACTATAGAGAGACACAGAGAAAGAGAGGGAGAAAGTGAGAAAGTAAGCCACCAGGTCCAGGACTTGAACTGTGGTCGGCCATGTGGGACTATCCATTGTCTTAACCACCATGCAACTTTTCCTTTCAGAGAGAGAAGCATTGTTTTTACTAAGAGACTTCTGAAGCAGGCAGATGCCTGTTTATTAGCCAATTAGGAAGTTTTATAACTAAATAAATCCATTTATTAGTAGTTAGTGAAAAAGATTTCTGATTTTAGAAACCAAATCCTACCATCAAATCCTAGCTCTTTGCGTGACTGTGGAGAAGTTGGTGAATTTTTCTGAACTTTCAAATCGTGTCTTCAAACTACATCTTGCATGTGTAATGTAATCTTAGACTTAATCTGCAAAATGGACAGGGTGGTGAGGATTCAATGACTTCAACCATTTAGAAATACAGCCTAGAACAGAGAAGAGTGTCTAGGAAAAAAGTCAGAAACAACACAGACTCCAGACCTGCCTCTCTCAGACCAAAATATACTCCCTCTGCTACATTCAACGTGAACTTCAGATCATTGTTTTACCCATTCATGTCCCCAGTTACATGTTTTAAAAACTAGGATAATGATGATAATACAGGCATAAAATAGTACATATCTTACTGGAAAATTAAAATCCTGCCTAAGAGATATCACTATAGAGCTTGCCGTTCTTAAGAGAATAAAAAAGTACTACAAAGAACTTTACATTGATAAATTCAGCAACTTATTTGAAATGAAGTAATTCCTTTAAAACCACAAGTTACTGAAACTGAACAAAGATGAAATGGCTAATCTGAGTGGTTTTATAATGATTAAAGAAATTGAATTTCTCTTTTAAAAGCTTCTGGGGAAGAAATCTCCAAGCCCAGATCATTTCTCTGCAAAATTCTACCAAATATTTAAGAAGAATTAACAAAATTCCACACAATATTTTTGGAGAATATTAGAAGAGAGAATTTGTTACAATTAATTTCAAGAAACTAATACTACCCTGATACCCAAATCAGAAAAAGACAGTACAAAAAATAGAAAACTACAGCTTAATATGTCTCATGAATTTAGAGACAAAATTCTCAAAAAGTTATCATAAATTGAATCCAGCAGTATAAAAAAGAATTATATACCTTGACCAAATGAGATTTTTCTAGCTAAGTATATCTGGTTCACCATTCAAAATCACTCGATAAATTCACCATATCAGTAGTCTAAAGAAGAAAAATTACATTATGGCAGGAGTGCAGAAAAAGCATTTGACAAAATCCAAACCTTGTTCAGAAAAATGCTCTTCTGCAAGTTATGGATAAGGGGAAAGTATCTTGACTTGATATTTAAAAAAAAAATCTATAAAAACCTACCACTAACATCATAGTAGTGAAAATCATTTTTCTTCAAGGTAGGGAGCAAATACACATATGCTAAGAATTATAAAAATAAATGATTAAATCAAAAAAAGACCTAAAGTAATAGAAAGATATCTGCTGGGACCAGCTTGGCATGAACACATTTTCTGAGTGGGGAAGGCCGTGGATTAGAAATAGACTCAATAACAAACATACAAAGACACACAAGTATAGAAAAGCGAGGATTGGTGGGCACAGTTTTTCTGATGGAGAAATTGTGACCAGAACTGGCCTCAGGTTTATTCTTTTAGAGGGCAGAAAAAGGGGAAGGGGAAAATGGGATGCAAAGGGAATGGGGAAGAAAAAAAGTGGAATGTAAAGAGAATAAGGGAGGAGAAATTGGAATGTAAAGCCAGTTGGTTTAGGATGTAAATCATCTGAAGATGTGAAAATGACTGGTGTCAAATAATTTCTCTGATCTTTTCATGGGGACAATTTGATAAACGTATGTGAGTTTCCTTAGCCCTGGGCAGTATCAGGATATTGGGTATCAACAACAACAGGAAGATAACCATTGACAGCAGGTAGATACTGTTTTTGTATATAGATGCTTTTTAATAGCCCTGCTAGAGTAGCTTACAGAAGCGCCTTTCTGCATGTGTCTACAGGCCACATGTTTTCATTACATGTTCTGAGACTGGCTGCTCTCCACAGATATCCTGGGTTTAGGTTAGATGGTGGCCTGATTGTTGAGGTGACTGGACCGTAGCTGGTTGCATGATTAGAGTTTCAGACCTGGAAGCTTGGGAAGGGCTCTGGGGGTGTACATGATGAGGCTCCTAGGGGGAGTATGGAACAGAGAGGCCGTCTCCTGGCGGTGCTTTCTCACTTTCCCTCTTTTTGTCTCTTCAACAGGCACATACACCCTTATGCATGAGAACATTCTTTATAACAAAAGTATTAATTCTTCCCAAATCGGTCTGCAGTTTAAAACAAATCTTATCAATATTCCAGCAACGTTTATGTAAATATAAACTTTTTCTAAAATACATGTAATCACAGATCTTAGAAGAGGTACAACAATTATGGCAAAGAACCATAAAGAGCAATCACTCTACCTAGAATTAAGTTTGACTATAGCTATAGTGGTTAAGGCACTGTGACTTAGAGGAGTAATAATCAGGTTAGTGGAATAAAACAGAGAACCTAGAACTTAAACTAATGAATATTCTCAACTGATTTTTTACTATGGTGCAAAAAGCTATTCCATGGAACAATTTGATTTGATTAAAATCAACATTATTTCAACACATTTGCATTGGAGCAATTGGTAATCTATGGATAGGGGAAGAAAAAAAGAAAAACAAAACACTATCCTAAATATTGCATCTGAATGCAATAATCAATCCAAAATGGACTAAAGTGTAAAATGTAAGACATTAAAAACTAATAGATATTAACATGGGAGAAAATATTGGCACCTAGAGCTAGGCAAAGTACTCTTGATCTGAAGGCATGATTGCCAGAAGGAAAAATAGATAAATTTGGACTTCATCCAAATTAAAAACTTTTCAATGTAACAGACCCTGTTAAGCGAACAAAATGACAGACTGCAGTCTTGGAGACTCTATTTTCAAACCACATCTCTAACTAAGAATAAGTTTTTAGAATATATAAAGAACTCTCAGAATTCAAAAGAAAAAATATATGTACCCAAAACAATCCAACTAGAAAATAGGCTAAAGACATAAATAGACATCTTACTGAAGATCATATAGAAATGGTAAATAAACAGATGGACATTTGTTGCACATCATTAGTCACTAGAGAAATGCAAATTAAAGCACAATTAGATATTACTACATACCTACCAGAATGGCAAAATAAATAAATAAATAAATAAAACAATAAAAAAGTGCTGGTGAAGATGCAGAGAAACTGGACCATTCATACATTAATAGTGGTAAGTAAATGTTACAAGCAATTCAGAAAACAATTCTGCAGTTTTTAATATAACTAAAATGCAAATATACTATGGTCCAGTCATTGTCTTAATCATCTATCCTAGAGAAATTAAAATTTATGTGGACACAAAAATTGTACATGACTATTAATGTTAGCTTTATTTGTATAAGCCCCAAACTGGAAATAGTCCAGATGTTCTTCATCGATAAGTGGATTAAACAAAGTGTGACAATACATATCAGCAATAAAAAAAAAAAAAGATTATTGATACACACAGTTTAGATAAATAGCCAGGTAATACTGAGTGAAGAAAAGCTGATTCAAAAAGATTACATACTTTATGATTCGATTTATATAATATTTGGAAGTGATGTTATTATAGAAATGGAGAACAGATTAATGGTTGCCAGAGTTTAAAAATGGAAATGGACTGGGAGGGAAGTTGATGCGGTAAGAAAGGGCAACATGAAAGCTCCTTGTGGTTATGGAACTATGCTGTATATTGACAGTAGTTGTGAATATCAAAATCTACACATGTGTTAAAATTGGGTAGAACTGGGACCAGCAGATGATATAATTGTTACATCGCTGGACTCCCACGTAGTAGACTGCTTTTCGAATCCAAACCTGGCAGCTTCAAAATCACCATGGGCAAGTGTGCGTGTGTGCCCAAGATCCCAAGAGGAGAATGGAGGAGAAGGGTCTGTGGCATGGTCATCCCCTCGCTTTCTCTCTCTCTGTCTCTGTGGTGATCACACACCCCTTATAGCAAAAATTCTTAAAAAAAAAAGAGTAGAACTTAATACAGACACATGCACATATGCGCCCACAAATGAATGTAAGTTAAACTGGTTAAATGTGAACAAAAATCCGTAGATCTTTTAAGTGTCAATATTCTGGTAGTGAAATTGTACTGGAGTTTTTCATAAAGTTGCTATTGGGTGAAACTGAGTAAAGGCTCTTTCTGTATCATTTTTTACAACTACATGCCAGTCTTCAATGATCTCTATAAAAAACAATATCAAAACTTTAAAAATGGTATGAACTGAGCTCATTCTTCATTCAACTTTATTATTTCTTGAGAATGACTCATTACTTTGAGGGAAGTGCAATTCACCAGGAAGGCAACATTTATTCTGCACACTTTCCCTGTTCTTTTCCCTACCTCGTCCTTTCTGTCGTCCTATACTAGTTGGCCTTTGTTCATCCTATACGCTCTTTTATTGTATGGTAGATGTCCCAATCACAAAGTATTGGCAGGGGCTGGGTATCATCTCAGGAAACTTTTTGAAAGAGACCCAAACATGGGGGGTGAGGGGGCTAATATTCTGACAGCTAAAACCATGGGGAATAGCTGTTGCAGGACGTTGCAAGCACAAACATTGGCACAGAACTTCTAAAGTGCACTTTAATTAACTGACAAACGTGTCTAGTGCACAGAGTGTGGGATGGTTACTTGTTCACTGTGGGGTCAAAGTAGATGTGACAAGCTGGGAAGGTAGGAGAAGACAGGAAAGAACTTTGAGAGTATTACTAAGGACATGGGCTTTATTATATAGGTCAAGGAAATTCAACATTAAATTTTCAACTGAAATGAATTTGAAAGACATTTAGGAAGTAGAACTTTCATAATATTGAAATGTTGAAATGGGAGTTGACTCAGTGAGAGAAGTGATAGGTGATTCTAAAGATTTCAGCTTGAGTACTAGATAGCTCATATTGTCATTAGCTGACATAAAAAAATAGGCAAAAATATTCTGTTTACGAGAACAGAATTGACAGAGAGATATTTAACCCCTTTAAATGAAATAATTCATATGTTTAATATCACTTCCAAATTAAAGAGCTATTATTTAATTAAATAATATCTAGAATTTAGGTACTGAAATGTTGAGGAAATTATGAACAGAGAATTCATATTCAATTTAACGCCTTCAAATGTGAAGGTACTTTGATGAGATGATTATAATGAAAATAATGTCATATATTAAGTAATCACAATGGTGTACAAAAATATATTTGAAACTAAAATCTACTCTTGAGTGTGTAAATAAGCTTATGTAAAATTTAATAAACAGAAAGCAGTTTACAGAAAAATTATCAAAATCATAAGAGCCAAGTAGTTGTTCATCTCATCTGATATCTCTACTAATCTATTCATAGTTCTGCCTTCCACATAGTAGCACCAATAATTTCCACTGCTATCAGTTTCAGAATAGCTGTTCCTCTGGGTATCTTGTGTATAGTAAGCTCATTTCCCACTGGCCGTTACTTCCTTTGTCCTTGGGGTAATGTTTCTGCTATTTCAGCTGAAAGAATCATTTTTCCTTGATAGGCTTATTGTAGCTCTGCCAGGGTAAACTTTGAAGAGATTTGAGTATAAAAACTAGATCAAGATATAAATTGTGACTAATCAGGTAATTATGATAGATAAGAAAAAAACCGTAAAACCATATGTTGAAGAGACAATGGGTTATGCCTAAAATAATATGCCTAAGGTCTTGGATTTTATACTGTGAGCTATTCTTTGGCAATGTCTAATTATATTCTCAATCGATAGTATTTTCTGTTTCTTAGGAGACAGTTAATATATTTATTAAGAGAAATTAAATGAGAGCTTTTTATCCTTAATAATTTTATTCACTATTTCCCTTTTTTTCACTATTATGTTATTATTTCTCTCTGATTTTATTCTTTTGTTTTATTGTAATCACTAGCTTAGGAGATCACTTCTTCTCCACCTTACTTACAAGTTTCTGATTGACTGTACCAGGTACCTACAAACCCACAGGCTACTTAATGAACCCTTCAGCCAAAATATAGGCATTAGACACAAACTAAAAAAGAATCAAAGAGATAGGTGATGGCAAAAAGCAGGAGAAAAGAAAAAAAGAAAATTTTAAAAGAAGAGTGAAATAAGTAAACAAAGAGCAGGGGTTAGAATTAAGAATGGAAGAGTTTACAAGAAGTCACGAATGAATGGAGGAGCACAAACACACTGAGTGGAAACTGAGTCAATAAAAATAACACCAACAGTTGCCCCAAAGGTCAATTTCATAATGTACATACAGTAAGTCACCTACTCCTAAAAGAAGTAAATGCTAAGGAATCCCACCTATTTTTAAAATTTTTAAAATTCTTGGTATCATAGAAAAAAGGCCCTAAATTTTGAATCATTAGCTTACCATAAATGCCAGATAATTTTTAGCTAGAGACATAAAATATAAATCAGGAGTGTTAGATAAAATTATTTGTCTTTAGATATAAAGTAAATGGCACATTATCACAACCAGAATAGCATTGTTTCCACATGTTTGAGAGCTGCTTTGAGTAGCTTTGAGCTTGCTATGCCTAATGTCGAAGTCCACATAGTAGTCTTCCAAAATTCTTGGGCCATCATCACTGGTTTATTGGATCATGCCCACATTGAGAATGATCTTCTGCATCTAGCCTACTCAGACTCGCATCTTAATCCTTTATGCAAACACTACCATGAATACAACCAAGAACACCAACACTAGGTGTTCTTTTGGTCTTGTCAAGTTGACACCAAAGCTAATCATTACAGGTAAAAATCTTCATTTTATAGATCTCACTTAAACTCAAGTACACTTTCCACATTGCTGTATGAATACTCTCACATATATAAATCAACTGCCTTACAATGTAAGCCATGTCTTATGTAAAGGAAATAAAAAAGACTTCTCAAATTTTAGTTACCTTTGAAAAATGTTACCATCATATATCTGTACTTCTGTAAGGTTAGGTTTTATTCCTTTGATTGATTTAATTGTTGTGCATAACATTTCATGATAGTAACTCCTTTATTTTAAAGTTTCTTTTTTTTCCCTTACAGTGGATTACTTCTTATGTTAATAACCTTTATTGTAGGCTAGCATCATGGCTGAAAACTGTGGACATTTAACTTATAAAAAGTATTTCTTCTGTAGAATATACATTACCTATTATTGTATTGAGATTATAACTGACTAACACTTTGAACAGATGGGGGGAAATAATCCATTTTTAGAGATAAAATTCTGTAAGTTTCCTGACGCTGGACATGTATGCTCTGATAGTTTACAAGCAGAGAGACTAAGTCACTTAACTGACTTCAATGACATGACAGTGCACTTTACATAGAAGCTGAATGTGACTCTTCAGTATTTCGCAAGATAAAAGAAACTGCACATTACATATTAAAGGGCTATGGGCATGATGCTGAGTGAACCTTGGGAGATCTGAGTATCTCAAAAGATAAAATGCTTATAAATACAAATTGTGAGCTGAATTAACCAAAGCAGAAAGTTTTGCTTGGTAGTTCAGTGGGAAAAAAAGAAATCTTTTGAAAGCAAGTAAGTGAAAGAAAAGAACTGGAATTACTAATAACAACCCAAACAAACAAACAAAAAGTCCTCAGTGAAACATAGTCATTTTCACCACAGGTTTTAGCAAACACCATCATTTCAAATTCCCCAATTATGCCTGGAAGCTGTTCTTTGGTGAAGAAAAGTACAAAAGCAGTATCCTAGGTTTATTCCTTCAAGTGACCCAGACTCGTCATGAGGTGATCCACCACTGTGCTAAAGATGTGTGGTATCTTCTCCAACACTGTCCCTTCAGAACACATTTAAAATATTTTCTAACCCTGAACTTTAAGTTTACTTGTCTAAATTTATTTGTTCATTTTAAATAAAACATGTCACGAGTAATGGTTTTAAACATGTTGTGCTAAATTAACATTGATATACATAAATCATCATTTAAAAGTTTTCCTATTTGGCAAAACAAATAGTTACCTGAAAATATTTAAGTAGGATTATACAATGTATATTTCATTTTCCTGTTTTTTTTTTATTTTAATTTGTGACGTTGCCTTCTAGAAATAAGAATTGAATAAATGCTTGTTAACACAAGAAAAATATCATGATGCATTTTTACATAGAAAAATATGCATGACTTTTCCAATAGTCCAATAAATCTCTAAAATGTGTAGATAGTGACACATTGTCACAATCATAATAACATTGTCCCCACGTGTTTAGGAGTTGCTTTGAGTAGCTTTGAGCCTGCTATGCCTAACGTTGTAGTCCACACAGCAGTATTCTAAAATCCTCTGGCCATCATCACCAGTTTATTGGGTTATGCCTGTCCACATTGAGAATGATCATCTACATTTTGACTACTCAGACTTGCATATCAATCCTTTCTGGAAACACTACTAAGGACACAAACAGAGGAATACCTTTTCCTCTTTAAACCACATTACAACTGCAACATAGTTAAATGTTGCAAACTTGTAGCTAAAACAGCTGGTAATAAAATCATGAGATTTCTACATTCAAGGAATCCCTGAACTTTGTTATAACTTCTTAGTGCAGATAATGTCAATAAAAATAAAGTGATCATATGACAATATGAAAACATTAGGACAACTAGGGCTTTTAAAAGACAAAGATTCTCTATTATACATATTTACATTCTGTGATAAGTGATATCTGAAGCATTCCCTCATTTCATTATCTCATGGTGGCATGTCAGGGTTTATAAGACACTATACTAGATAGGGATCAGCAGGTGGCATGGGGCATGGTGGTTAAGGTGCTGGACACTCTCATATGGCTGACCATACATAGTTTCTCTCTCTCTCTCTCTCTTCCTCTGTGTGTGTGTGTTCAAATTAAAGTAAATGAATGAATAAATAAAATTAAATAAAGTAATAAAAAGGACACTATACTAGAGAAATTTGATAACATGCAAAGGGCTCCTGATTTGATGAGACCACTGATTTAAACAGAAGTGAAGTCAATGTATTACAGAAAGCAGAACATTTTAGTAATGTGAGAAAAAGCTCCAGAAATGGTTAGTGTTTATTAATTTAATTATATAATTGATACTTTTATAAATTGTTTAATCAATAAATATTGATCCAATAGCAAGGCCTCTGATTCATCAGTAAAACTATGTTCTTTCCACTTAGCAAGTTCTAATCTTACAGAAATCATCCTCATTAATAAGTAATTTGTTAAATTACACAGGTAGATATAAAATTATTCATATTATACCTTTCCAGCTCCCAAGTTATTTGCCGTATATATACATACACACATTTGCATATACATATATATACACACATACCTGTATTTCACCAAATCATAATTTTTTAAAGAAGATGTGGATTTTCAAATTAATAAATAATTATATTTTAACATAGACTAGTGATAAAATTCTAATTATTTGTCCGTATCTATTGTGTGCTTAAGTTATTTCTGTGTTACCAATTTTCAATGTATTGCTAAAGATGGAATCTTTTACTGTTCAACATCATGGGGCCAACTTACAAAACTAAAACTCCGTGTCAGTGGCACAAGATTTATTTAATGGTCAAGAAATGGAGAAGCAGGAGACACAATGGCAAATCAATTTCTTATGCTTCTTGAGCTGGGAAGCTGAAAATACAGTTGTAATGAGGAAAAGGGATAGGATAACAGAGGGGACATATATTCAGTTTTTCCTAGAAAAAGGTGAGAACTTCATGGAATTCCAAAATCCTCCTTTTTCTCCTGTTAAGGGTTCTTCCAGTGGTAGTCCTGGCTATTGAAAACTCTCCTGGTAGGTACATCATTTAGTGTGCTAATAACATCACAGGGAGGTTTGAGGTTTTCCAGAGGTCATTATTATGGCCATCTTGATTCCCACTAGTTTAGGCTCATATTAGGGGGAGAGCATTATTTTATCCACAGACATGTTATCCTGTCACTTAAAGAAAAACGCCATTTAGGAAGGGGGTGGGATATGGTAAGGACAGGGCAGCATAGGTGATGTATGTAAAATGTAAATGTAAACATGCCTTTTAGTTCACTCAACAGCATCATATTTGTGATCGTCATTAACAGTTTATTGTGTGCATCAAGATTGTAAAGTAGACAGAAATGCTATAGTTTTCTCATTATATAGGGAGAAATGGGTAAAGGCACTTGTTTAAAATTTTCAAATATATTTCTAAGTTCTGTAATTTCCATTGATTATTTTTTCTGTATTTTTCTATTGATACTTTATATCTTTTCATTCATTCTTTTAAATTCTATTTTAAATTTATTTGTTTAAATTCATTCACTGTACATCATTACAGTATACAAAATGAGATTTTCCATCCAGAATACACCGTATATTGGCACAATCAAGGATCTTATCATATGTGTTATTATCGACAATTTTCCACTTCTTGTTTCTTCCTTCCCTCTTGATTCCCTACCTCTCACCCTCTGCCATTTCCCATCCTCCTTCCACACTGTCACTGGTATCTACACTTGCTTTCCATGCCTTTTCTTTTTTCACATTTTATTGATTCCAAAAAAATCTTAATTAATCTAAATACTTTCAATAGCAAGTGCAGCTGATAGATACCTATCTATGAACATATCTGACTTTAGGCATAAACCTCTGTGAGTAGAACAAACATACTATAAAGTAGCACCTAGCTGGGGCTATATAGCTTACTGCAGTCATTAAATAGTTATTTCTTTAATGCATTTTTTAATTTTAAGAAACAAAGTTTTCATTTTAGTGGTTTTTTTAAGAGGTTTTTGCTGCATGGCACATGTACTTGCCAGAAGACGAGAGACAGAGAAAATGATCAAGACAGAGATCATTTTTACTATAGCTTAACAGTAAAAAACAATTAATGTAATTAGCCTATTTACATTTGAATTCACATGGAATTTTTTTTCTGTAAAATGATCGACATTTTTCATAAAGTGGGCTTAAGCCTGTGATAAACTAATTGCCATCAGAATTATCTTTTTTAGATTAGATGTTTAGATGTTGTACCTTAATGCTAACATAGTGTATGCACTATTGCAGAAGAAAGAGTTCAGGTGCTTCAAAATTCTCATAGGACCCAAAATAATGGTGCTTTCAAAGCTATGTTTGAGTGAAATAACAGAACACAGTATAGCGATGGAATTACATGAAGAATGTGAGTGACAGTCAAAGATAGCTAAATAATAGTCAAAGCCTTACATCTAGGAACAGAGAGGCCAGGGGCAGCTTTCTATTCTCTTTCCAGGAGGCTGTGACAATCTTTTCTCATATAAAGAACCTTCGAAGTGTACACAGTGCTTCAGAACCATAAGGTCAACATCCAGGCTCAGCAGGCGTCTCTTGTGTGTTGAAGTCATGTATCTAATCCTGCCACAAACCAGTATAAATGCCAGTCTCTGAGAGGATCTCATGAAAATCCTATGCAAATTTTCAATATGACTGTTATCAATAAATAATGCTAAAAAGCTGTTCCAAACTCTCAGAGATATATTGTCTTTCTGGGGAAGGCATATGAGATAAACAAATGCTATGTATGATGCCATTGTTTAGAAAACAAGGTATCCTTATAAAGATTGAGAACTGGCTACTGGGAAGGATTGAGGGATATGAGATATTGATTAAGGAAATAAAGTTGCAGAGAACAATGTCTAGTGTTATAAAATAGGATGGGGAGAAAGTGGTTAACTTATTGCATATAATGTTACAAATGGCTTAGATGATGCCTATACTAATTACCCTAATTTAGTCATTGCAAATTGTACTACAGGTTGTATTCATGTACTGGAAAATTACATGAATTACATTGTAACAATTATTAGAATAAGTAAATAAGAAAACAATGTATTCACATGCTTTACTTTCTTGAGACCAGATAACATATTGTTAAAAATATACCTGGGGACCAGCAGTTAGCGTAATGGCTATGTCGCTGGACTTCCATGTAGTCAACCGCAGTTTGAGTCCTGGACCCGGTGGCTTAAACTCACGCCAGGCACATGTGCGTGTGTGCCCAAGATCCCGAGAGGAGAGAAGAGATTGCGGTGTGGCCATCCCCCCTGGGTGGTGATTTCTCGCTTTCTATCTCTCTGTCTCTCTCTGTCTTTCTGGTGAGCGCACGCACCCTACAAAACCTCTCCAAAAGAAGAAAAAAATTATATACCTCCAGGCCTACGGGTAGTGCACATGCTGGACACGTGCTTGGGTGCCTAACAACCCTAGAAGAGAATGGAGAAGAATGGAGGAGAAGGCATTGAAGCATGACCATCCTTCCTGAGGGATGATTTTTCATTTTCTCTCTCTCTCTTTAGTTTTTTGTTTGTTTATTTGTTTTTTTCCATAGGGCACACGCACTTGCCAAAGAGAGAGAGAGAGAAAAGTAAGAAATCACCCTCCACTACCACCACCCCAGGAGGGATGGCCATGCCACAATCCCTTCTGTTCCATTCTCTTAGGATTTTGAGCACACAGGCTCACATGCCCAGTGTGATTTTCGAGCTGTCAGGTCAGAACTTGAACCACAGTCTGCCGTGTAGAAATCCAGTACCTTAACCACAACACCACCTGCTAGCCCCTGCTTATCATTTTTACCCAAGAAACTACAATTTCTAATCTTGAGGATTAGAAAATGAAGAAGATGCACTTAACCTTAATAAACATATGCATTGTTTTAAAGGATATATGATTTCAATACAAGTGGGAAACAATACACAAAAAATTTTCATAAAACCGTAAATAAATATTAACTACAGTGGATAAAGTGAGGAGAATTGAGAAGTATAGAAAAGGGAAAAACAAAAACATAGTTCAGGGTTTCAGAGTCAAGCACAAGTATGGATTGCTGTGGTAAAGAATGTAGGGTAGGTAAATCAGAAGAAAAATAAAAACCAACAGTATCTGCGTGGGTTAAAGCATCAGGATATGAGCTGTACATAAAAGAACCTAAAGAATTGGTAACAAAAGACGGGCAATGGGCAATGTCAGGTTATAGAAACCAAGGAAAACTAGTTGAAAGAGGAAATAAAGCCAATCATTCTAAATGCTATTGAGATTTTAAGGTAGATAGAATCTGGAAAGGAACACTTTGGTGATCAGAAAGGATTGGGGAATGTCCAACTTTATTAGAATAATTGGAGTGACATGAAAAACACCAAGTAGTACTCAAGAATGAACTAGAAATTCAAGAGACATTGACAAATTTTACTTCTGAATTTTACTCTGTCAGTCGTCTTGGCAGGTTGTAATTTAAGATGAGAGCAGTAATATTAGTGTACTAGTCTATTTATTGTGAGAACTAGGTGGAAAATTAAGAAAAATAAAGGAAAAAAATAAAGATCTACAGTTTATACATTTAAAAAAGCATGAAGTTGTTGGTTAACACTAATGAATCTCTTTACTGGAGAGTAACACACCTTCTATCATGATAATGGTATTTAAAAGTTGGCCCTTTTACAAAAACCTTAGGTCTCTTCAAAATTTCAAGCATCTAAGCTGCTCTTCTGAAAATATTTTAAAGTTAGGGGACCAGCAGTTAGCATAATGGCTATGTCGCTGGATTCCCACGTAGTCAACCGCGTTTTGCGTCCCGGCCCGGTGGCTTAAAACCCACGCCAGGCGCGTGTGCCTGCGTGCTCAAGATCCCGAGAGGAGAATAGAGGAGAAGGGATTGTGGTGTGGCCATCCCCCCTGGGGGGTGATTTCTTGCTTTCTGTCTCTCTGTCTGGCGTGTTAAAAATCCTCTCTAATATATATATATATGTGTATATATATATATATATACACATATATATATATGTTATAAATTCCAAATCTGTGATTGCTTTAAAAGTGTAATTCTTTTTTTTTTTGGAGAGATTTTCACTGTAGGGCGCGTGCGCTCGCCAGACAGACAGCGTGAGTTTTAAGCCACCGGGTCCGGGACACGAACTGCGGTCGACTACATGGGAGTCCAGCGACATAGCCATTACGCTAACTGCTGGTTCCCAAAAGTGTAATTCTTTCTTTTTCATTGATGCTCTTGTTTTCTACCCAGCATTTCAGTCTGTAACATTTTTTTAAAAGTGGAAATTTAAATAGGCTTGTAATTAGGAAAGGGAGAATTTGAAGATCTATGAGAGTGAAGAAATAAATATAATAAGATTTCTAAAAGGGCAAGAAAGCATAGGATAAAGGAAGGATTTATTTTGGGGAACTACTTGGTAAGCAAGGAACAGATTTCTCCCACTGTGAGAAAGAGAAAGAAGAAAACGTGTTTCCTATACCCCCCTAGAGTCCTTTTTCTATGTGCCTTCTTACCTCTCTGCGATTTCTCATAACTACTTTAAAAATAATTCAGTCGTCCAGTCATATTACTCCTCACATCACTTTTCTTACTACTCTCAGCAGGTGTTGTCCATTGTTTCTCATAGGGTTATATTTTCTGTCGATAACAGTCAGCTATTGCTACATAACAAAACACTCCACAAAACACAGTAGTAGGTACCAATATGCACTTATCCTCATGCTTGTAGGTCTATAGGTCTCATCTCGAGTAGCTCTAAGGATTAATTGGAAAGGCTGATTATGTATGGGATACCAGGGGCTGTTCTGTTCCACATGCCTCAGAGTCTAAACTAGAAGTACAGAGCTATCTGTGCTATGTTTTTCTCTTCACAAAGGTCAGAATTTACAAGAGGAGTCCACAAAAATATTAAAAGGCTCTTATGGTCTATGACTAGATCTTGCATTTTATGATTCCCATTACCATGTCAACTGACCAAAACAGGCCTCATGGCAAAATCAAGGTTAGTAAATTTGAAAGGTACATTGCTCACATGGGAGATAGAGAGGAGTGAATATTTGCTAAGCAATCGCTAACAATTAGTCTATCCTTTTCTTCACAAATACTTACATCTCCTTTGGCATGCAAAACATGCACGCATATTCCAAAATCTCTAATAGACTTATCTGTTACAGCAGCATCAGACATGACAACAATCTTATTGTCTTCAACATGTCCACGTGCAATCCTTTTGATTTGAAGACTTGTGAACTAAAAAGACAAGTAATCTACTTCCTACACAACCATTTTGCAATGGCAAAACAAGGATGGATATCTCTATAAGAGAGCTAAAGAGGCAGATGTAGTTACAGTTTCCAAGAACTCTAAATTTCTACTGAGAAGATGTTACCAGACACCCCTACCTTGAAGTAAGAAGATGTTCCTGTATTATACTGTAGATTTGCTCTCTGGAAGTGACTACTCTTCCACTGATCTCTACCCCTCTCTGTGCTACTACCCTCTGGAGTTTCTCCTTAATCCATAGTCATCCTCAACTGCTTTTAAGCAGTACTTCTTTGTGGCTAAGCAGCTTTCCCAGATTGTTTCTTGCCTGTAGAGACATTTTTACATTTAAATGTTTCGTTTATTCCAGCTGGCAGAGGCTTTGCTAGTATAGCTTTAAAATTGTAGATTTCTTGTATATTTGATTCCATTGAATTCCGAGAGCTAAGAGCCAGAACTAGAAGTTGTCCTTTTCTTTTCTCGTGTATTTTTCTTTCCTTTCTTTTTAAAAATATTTTTAGGCATGCTGTTCTTCCTCTTTAGATATAATCATGGTTCTTTTTTTTTTAACATATCAGATTTCTTTCTTTTTTCTTTTTTCTTTTTTTTTTTTTAATAATAATAAAGCAATGCTCACCAGAGAGACAAAGAAAAACAGAAAATGAGAAATCACCCCGGGGGGATGGCCATGCTGCAATACCTTCTCCTCCATTCTCCTCACAGGATCTTTGGCATGCATGCACACACACACACTTTGTGAATTTTAAGCTGCCAGGTTGGGGTTTAAATGAGGTCAACTCTGTGGGAGTCCAGCAGGGTAACCATTACAGCATGTACTGGTCCCTACATATCAAACTTCTATAGGACCACACCCCTGTGCTTACTTTCTGATGACTCTTCAGTCCATTTCAAAGAAGGTCCTAGAGACCACTTGAATTTATTTAGTGATCTTAACAGAGGGCATTCTGTCCTTTTCTACTGCTCCGGATTCTTTACTTTTTCCTGCAACTATGCTGTGATGACTATGCTTTTCTTTTCAATCCTGTAACATCTATCCCTCCATTCCTTCTGGACTCAAACTGTTCAGCTCTTTTCTGGATGCACCCACCTCCTGTATATCTCGCCAAGTGTAGCCAGTAGCATTCATCTCCTGCTTTTAAAATTCTATTCGAACTTCCTTGCCCAATTCATTATGTATTTGTTCTATCTTTCAAGTGACCACAGGTAAGTGTTTATGCACTATTTTGCTATTTGATAATAAAACTCACTTTGTACCCAGCTTTCTTTACGAGTTTCTTTGTTATCCATTAGCCTGTCTCAAAGCCAGTGTGAGGCACTGTAGGTGTCTGTGAACCCCACATCCTCTTTGTAGCTACCAGGAAATATATTATTCAGCTATTGGTACATAACAAAACATCCTTTAATTTAGTAGTATAGAGAATAACCATTCTCAAAGAGATTCTTATTTATTCTCAAACTACTTATTCCCACAGGTGTTCAGTTTGGCTGGAAAAAAAAAATAAAAAAAGGTTCTACCTATCTGAATTTGTGACCAAGGCCCAGAGTTCCTAGAAACTCCCGGAGATTCGAGGCGACTCACTTGGTACCTCTTAAGGCTTATATTTGAAATTTGCCTCTGCCTCTACTGGCCAACGCATCTCACGGAGAGGAGGCCAAAATTAATGAGGTATGGAAAATACTCTGCCTACATTGCAGCAAGAAATGTGTTGATGATTTGATACGTAATAATGCAGAGATTCACACTGTCCAGCTGACCTTCGTCTTTCCAGTTCTTCTCCATGTCCTGTTTTCAGCTATCATGGGGACATAGGTGCCTTCTCTCTTCTATCTCTGTGATTCTAAGCTAGTCCTTCCCTTTCGAGGATCCATTCTTGTCATGCCACCTTTGTTATTGTTTCAAAACTGCTACCAGCCATTTCAGGTTTAATCATTATTCTCAACGAAATTGTATTTTCACTAAATGTTCTCCCTTTATACTATATCCCCCAGATTCTTACAATTGATTCTGACTCTTGAAAATCTACCTGGCCCCTCGCTCCTACCCCCTCACCAAATACATGTACAAACACATGGGTACATGTATACATACAAGAGGTCTTCAAACATTTCATGGAAAATGCGTATTACAAAAAAAAAAATCTATTCAGTGATTTCAAGATAAGCTTATATTTTAATTCTATTTTTCTACAAAGTTTTCGAAGTTCCTAAGTATCTATAATGCTGTGAGTTTCTTTAAGTCAGGAGCTGTATTACCTTTACTGTTTATAAGTTCAAAGCTAGATATATTATATATCACATAATATGTAGTCAATAAATGCTAAACAAATGAATTTGAATTTAATTAGACAGTGAATTATTTTGAGCCAAATATGTAAAATATAAAGCGGGAAAACTTGGGAGAGTTTAGGTAAAAATGTCTCAAATTTTCTTAGTTCTTTGCATGTGTATTTCCTATCTACTCTCATAGTCAAATTCCCTTTATTTCTTTTTAGTGTCTTTGCCATTTATTAGGTTGTCAGGCAAATTATGATGTATTTTTCTTGTTTTTCTATGCAAAAATGCATCATGACTTTCCTGACAACCCAATAGTAGGCTCACACTTACTTGATTTAGTTACTTTGATCAGCTGTGGGCAAGAGTGCTTAATCCATCAAACCAACAAAGCTTACCTGAGAAATACAGCTCAGGAGCTAAGAGCGCTTAAGAGTAAAGGTTCTGGCTATGGCCTGGGAGAAATACTTGAACTCTGTGTCACCTAACTAGTTTCTGTGAACGTGGGTCAGGTCTGCTTTTCTCATCATTGTTTCCAGCACCTGTCAAGTAGTAAACCCTAAAGAGGTAAGTGAATGAGTAACTCTTCCCAGTTGACCCCTGCTTCCAGCTATGACAAAGAATCAAACAAGTGTCCTCTGCATCTATAATGCATGACGCTAGGGTGTGTACTTTTCATGAATTACCCTTCTGATGAGGAAACAGTAGGTTATCTTTCAAATTAGGTTCTATTCTTCTGAAATACATTTGTATATTTTGTAAAATTACCAAATAGGAAATAATTCATGGAGTTAAAACTTTTAAAAATGGAGAATAATTCTTTCTCTAAGGAAAGTGTTTTTGAGCAGATGTTTGTTAACCAGTTTTAACTGAACTGAAATATAATTCCCTGCAGTTTGTGTTATATTGGCAATACCAACTTGACATTAAAATAATAAGTGGGACATAAACTTTGTTTATTAGCATTTTGAAAGAAAAATGAGAAACCATTAAGGGAGAAAAAGGAAGAACTGTGATATTTCTCTTTTATCTTGTGCAGATGGAAGTTGGAAGGAGAACCTTTTGTCCACTTATCAGACAAATGAATCATAACCTCCTCTGTAGTAACTTTTTTGACCTATTATTGGTTTATAATGAAATATATAAAAAATTAATGTCAAAATACTCTCCACTGAGGCAAACAGACTTTTTCTCTATTGAAATTGCTTATATTCTTTAACAGGTATTCACTTATACCTGTTAAGATAGAACTGAAAACTAGAAGCTGGCTGAAAAATCTTAAGAAGCAGTAAGATATCTTCATAAATCACATTGCTTCATCAAAATCATTACACATAAAGTTATTAAGGAACCTCTATTGTAAGTCAAGTAACACTCCTAAAAGGTTTTCACAGAATTTCAGTCAAAGCTTTTACCTACACACACACACACACACACACACACACATATGCACATGCACACGCACGCACATGCACACATACATGTATGCACACATGCACATGCACAATTGTATACATAATGTGGGACTTTAGGACATGAATAGATAATACAGTGCAAACCACAGTTGGTAACATTTCCAACATGAAGTTCATAGATAATTAATTGGTGTCAGAGGGTGTAGTCTAGTTTTTCTTAGCAAAGAGAATATGATGAAATAATCAGTTTTACATTCCATTTTAAAAGGAGGTCAGAAGAGGCCAGCCATGGTGACACAGTGGTCACTCTGTTATCTCTAATTTACAAAAAAAGAAAAGTAAGAATTTTTAAAGAAAGCTCAGAATTTTAAAGTTTAGAGGATCCTAACTCTCACATATAAATAAGTAGCAGAGATAGACTTGGAACCCCCAAACTCATAACTCCAGAATTTTCTTTTTAGCAAGTATTATCTTCATGATAACATATGTTACCCAGGAAAAAAATCTTATATCAACAAGAAAGTTAAGAAATGTTAGCCATCTATGATTTTCATTCTCTCTGCATATTAGTTGAACAACTAATCAAAGCTATATTGTATATACTCTGTATATCAGAGTATAAAGACTTTCAGAGAGAACCAGAAATGCAAGTGAGACATAAAGACACACATAGAGATTTGGGCATATTTATATGCACATAGTAGTTGAAGTCATGAGGTTCAAATATAAGGTCTCGAGTGGTCAGATGGAGGGCTGGACCTGAGAGTGATGAATAGGGCAGGAGAAAGAATGTTTAGAATAATGGATAATATTTTAGAATAAGGGGTAATAAAAATGTTTGGCCCTTGGAAATTAGAAAAAAATAAAAAGATGGAGGAGGAAATATCACGGTTAGATAACAATAACAAATTATTTCCCAAAGAGAACCATTATTTACTGAACTACTTGATTTTTTTTTTAATTTTTTGGGTGACAGGTTACAAATTTTGCCCTGAATATCTAACAACTGTGATTTTTATAGCGAGGAAGTATGAGGGTAGTATGAGTATGTCCTCTCCATCCAGATTGAGGCCAGAGACTTGATTAAAATCATGTCTAATGTTAACAGTCAGAACACTCCCAGTTAAAGCAAAGAGATGGAAGAGTTGGTCTAATAGAACAGCTCTTGGGTGCTGGGTTTAGGGAGCCAGATCCCACATGGCTCACTGTGTTGAGAGTCCCAGCCCTGGCAGCTTGAAAAACATTCCAGGCATGTGCATATGAGTGCCTAAGGTCCTGATCAGATGGAGAGATGGAAAAAGGAGGATTTCATTTTGACCATGCTTCATTGTGGGGTACTTTATCTCTCTCTCCCACATATCTACTAGCAATTAAATAAACAAATAAATAGTTACATTTTTTAGAAAGAGGCCAGCTACATAGTAGCTTAATGGTTAAAGGGAGTCAGATCCTACATGACCGAGCATGGTTTGAATCCTGGTCCTGGTGACTTGAAAAACACTCCAGGCACAGGACCAGCAATTGGTGCAATGACTGTTTCATTGGACTCCTATGTAGTTGACCCTGGTTCGAGTCCTAGACCCAGTGGCTTCAACTCACACCAGATGCATGTGCGTGCGTGACCAAAATCCTGAGAGGAGAATGGAAGAGAAGGGATTGAAGCGTGGCCATCCCCTCTGGGGGGTGATTTCTCACTTTCTGTCTCTTTTTCTCTCTCTGTCTTTCTGGGAGTACATGCGCCCTATAGCAAAAACATCTCCAAAAAAAGGAAAAAAATTTAAAGAAAAACACTCCAGGCACATGTGAGTATGTATCCTGAATTTCAACAGGATGGAGAAATTGAGGAGGAGGGATTAGAGTATGACCATACCCACTGGGGGGTGCTTTTTCCCTCTCCCTCTCTCTTTGTCTCTCTCTGGCAAGCACACATGCCCTCTTGAAGTTAAAAATAAAGAAAGAAAAAGTAAGAAATGGATGATGATATTGGTTAAAAGCTCAATAGTCAACTTGTGAAAAAATGGAAAAATTTACCCTTCTGACACTGTAAAGAAAGCTAGAATAGCTATATATTTATAATAGGCAATGTAGAATTTAAAGCATTTAAATAAGAATTTGAAATAAAATTATTTTATAATTCTAAATGGATAAGTTATCAAAAAGACATAAAAATCCTAAATATTTTTGCATCTAATAAAAAAGTTCAAAATATATAAAGCAAAACTGATATAATTTCAAGAGAAAAGTACATAGGTTCACAATTATAATTTCAGATTTCAATATCCTACTCTAAATTATAGAACACCTAAACAGAAAATCAGTAAAGCTGTGGAAAACTTGAATAGTACTTTCATCTGACTTAATCTAATTGATGTTTAGAGTACCTTTCATCTAAAACATGTTGACTACACATGCTGTTCAACTATAGTTAGCACATTTACAAGAACAGGTAATATTTTGGGTAATAAAACTAGTCTTGAATTTAAATACGTTTAAGCCATACTAAGTATATTCTCTGATCACAATCTAATTAAGTTAGAAATCTATCAGAATGATATTTGGAATATCTCCAAATCTCTGAAAACTATTTAACAATCTCTGGAAACATATTTAAATAATTCATGATTCAAAAAAAGAAACAGAAAGGAAAACAGACATTGTTTTCAACTGAATTAAATGAAAACACAACTTCTGAAAAGAGAGAGGACAGAAACTACTTCTACCAAAAATGTGAGAAGCGACTTCTCACTGCGGATTCTACAGATTCAAGGGAGAAGAGAAAGTTAGGAACAAATTGATGCCGGTAAATGCAATGACTTAGATGAAATGGACAAATTTCTTGAAAGACACAAGAAAAGTTTATTCAAGATGAATTATATAATTAAAGTAGGCCTATATTTATTGAAGACAACTGAATTTATAGTTAAACAGAGAAACATTGCCACACACACAAATTCCAGGCCTAGACAGCTTCACTGGTTAACACTACCATACATTTAGGGGACAAAATAAATTCTACCTAATCCTTTCAGAAGAAGAAAGAATACATGATATTTCCCAACTCAGTCTATGAGGTCAGCATTACTCTTCTACAGAATCCTTACAAAGACACCACCAGGAAAGGAGACCACAGGCCAAGCTCTCTCACAAACAGATTAAAAAATTCTAAACAAAATTTTAGCGTCTCTTACATAGTCTTGTATTTGATCACATTCTAGTTGTCTGCACTATAATCTATCTTCCTCAATATTTGGAGTTAACATTATAAAGAGATGGCTATGAGATTTCTTGAAATGAAAGAGTTCTATTTTTCTGCATTTCCTATAATTGAAAAAATCACTTTCTTCACATTGATGACTAAACCAAATGGAAAAGAAAATACTGGTAATTTTGTACCAGTAATCCAGTGCTCTGGCCTGGAGTTGGTAGACCTGATTTCCACTCACAACTTCTTGGTCAAAACGGCTTAAAAGACCTTCAGCAGTCTAAAAAAACTAACTGCTCAGGCCTCATTTCTATATAGTTTTGTGATCTCTACATCCCAGGTTGTTTTGTTTGTTTGTTTGTTTGTTTTAATACATATTTATTCAATATAAATAAATAACTACTACAGTTCAAAGATATATACCTAAAGATGCTTTCTGCTTTTCTCATGTTCCTACTTCCCCAAATAATGTGTTTTCCTCTTCATCTAATTCAGAAAAAAATATATTTAAGGCATGCCTTAAATTTACCCATGTAGCTGTACTCACCGTTCTACTTTATGTCCACTAGATCCTAAATTAATCCTGTAGCATCCTGTCCACTTCTTCATACAGTGTTAATACCTGAATCATTGAGGTTATTGATTATCCTATTATAGACTGTTAGACTGTTAGCTCCTTAAGGTTGAGAAACTGGTATAATTCACCTTTGTATGTCTATAATTTGGCACAAATAATGTTCCCAAACTTGTGGGTTGAACCAGTTTGGGCAATAATTCTATAAAGTTAAAGTTTGAGGAAACAATTCAGAATCAAAGTGCTAATTCTAAAGCATTTCCATATTTAGAATTTCACTCCATAAATCACTATATGTAAATAAAGTGTAGTAGATGCATCAACTCAAGCAGTTTTAATATTCCAACATCTATCTAACATGCCTCTTTATAATGCAAATGCTGAATTTCTAAAGCAAAGCAAAACAAAAATACCAGATTCCTTATGCCCAGATTTCTATTTATGATTCAGATTCCTCTATCAGACACACTTGATGAGAACTGAATTCTAAAGTCTTAAGTCAAGTAGAGAGAGAGGCAGGGCACTGAGCATCTATTTGTGTCCGTGTGTGTGTGTGTGCATGTGTGTGCATGCATGTGTATGTAGGTCTGCATGTGTGCATGTTCACAGTCGAGGTGCTGTGACTTTGAAGTTAGAAACTGTGGTGGAGACATGCTGATTCAGTGGGCAGTTAATGATTATGTCAGAAAAAGGAGCTTCCTTTAAAGTCCAATTCCATTGGCTTGGAAGATTTCTTGGGATCTCAATATAGAGCCTATCCCTAAAGCTTCCCAGTAACTCAATAAGATGTTAAATACATTATAACATGGTTTTTTTCTGCTTCTCTGAGCTTGAATGGGCTCTGTCTTTTCTACTAAACCTTTACTCATAGAGTAACTGGTACTTGCTAATAAGCCTCAAACAAATGGGCATCTGGTACTAAAGTATCTGACCTGGCTGTGTTTGAATGAGAATTCTGTCATCAGCGTATAGGTCATTGTTCCACTGTGTGTTATATCAAAACAGAGAATGAAAGGATTACTTGTATTTTCCTGGGAATAAGTATCCATTGATGTCAAGTATTTAATGATCCACTCAAAATATATTTTCTTCTTATCTCTGCATGGCAGCACTCTATTGGTTTAGAGCTTTAGGATAAATGCTTCAACACCATGATACAATAGTGAAGCCATTGAACTTGTCATTGAGAGTGTCACCTAGTCACTTGGACAGTATACGCTGCCAGACCAACAAACCAAATAGGGAGACAGCACATGTCATCTGGGAAGACTGGTCCAGAGTATCATGGGCAAGTGGAGTTTGTTAGCACAGCTTGGGCCCAGGGGAGTATTTCGTGTACTGTCACGTTCAGTTACCAAGACAGGAGCAACAGCACATAATAACAGTAGAAAATAGTGTTAGATCTTTTGAAATAAGCTTTTGGGTTACTCCAACTGGTAGAAATTTTGAGGAGTAGAGGTTGTCAAAATGGCAAAGAAAATATAGATGGGTTGTGGAAAAAAACAAGTTGCAAATCTAAATACTCCCTTATGACCAGTTACGGAAAATGGAGACTAGAGAAGCTACCTATGTACTCTTTGTCTATACTATAGTATTAATATATTAACCCAATTTCTTCTAATTCTTTTTTCTCTTTATCCAACTCTCTTAGATAGAATGCATTAGTATTTCATTGACCCCTAGCTAAATATAGGGGCTGTCATTATGGGATTTTAATTGAACCAGAGAAGAAATGAAAAGCATGTAAGATGTGCTTTTACAGGGAAATTATGATTTCACTTGTATGAAGGATATTTATATTTACTTGAAAGGAACCTAGTGTCAACAACTATTGTCATATAGAAATTTAAGAATTAAAATATTATGTAGATAATTCATGGGACTGTAGAAAATATAAGGCATTGATTTGTTAACAGTCTGTGCTATCTTTTTTTTTTTATTTTAGAGATTTTTACTATAGGGTACGTTTGCAGGAAAAAAAGTGATAAATCATCCCCCAGGAGGGACTGCCACACTGCAATCCTTTCTCCTCCATTCTCTTGGGATTTGGGGCATGCATTCACATGAGCTTGACATGAGCTTTAAGCTGCTGGGTCTGAGACTCAAGCTGTGACCAACTACGTAGGAGTCCAACGGCATAACCATTATGCCATCTGGCTGGCCCAAACAATCTGTGCTCTTGTATGAGAATTCCTATAGAGAAAGGGTACCAATGCTTAAAAAATTAAGGGAGCCAGATGATGGTACAGCTGTAAAACATGGAACTCTGAGAGGTTGAGTCACATGGGAAGGTTCTGGGTTTATGTACAGACACCTTCCTCAGTATGCTGGGCACTTGTGTGTCCATGACCCAGGGCTGCCTTAAGACAAGGGTGGATTGCATCAAGATCCGGTTGGGGGTTCTCTCTCTCTCTCTCTCATACACACACACACACACACACACACACACACGTGCTCATGGAAGAAATGAATAAATGAACTTTAAAAAGGAAAATAAAGCTAAAAGAATGATTTTCTAATCTTCTTTGAACCTAGAACTTCATATATGATCTAGGTACTGCAAAACAGACAGGCTTGAGCAAAAATTGCATTTGGAAATAAATTACATGGAAAAAGAGAAGGGTTTTGGGGTATGCATTGTGCATATGAGGGTTACAGCTGAGATAGCAAGGAGCTATAGCTTTATGATGCTAAGCATAGCTGTCTCACCAATTAGGAAAAGACAGCGACTTACTTGGCAGCTCAGTTCCGAAGCACATTTTTGGTAACAGTTCTTAAGAGATCAGGCTAGAGACTGTTGCTTCAGTCTCCCCAAACTTCTGGAAGTACTTAATGCTCTACAATAAAAGCTCTTTCTACTAGCACAAAAAATAGAGTGGATTCTTCTCCCTGAGACTGAACTCTGAATAATATATTAACTGAACGTTTAATGCTGACTGCAATAATCTCAAAGCAGAGAAAAAGATGTGTAGAATTAATGATGTTGTTAATTACAATACATTTGAAAAGAACCATGGTATAGCCTTATATTGAACTTTAAAAAATGCTGACATCGTCTCTTATGTGACAAAGAGAAAACCTACCATGAATAACATAACGACATTCATGGGCTAAGAGCTAACATTTTCTGAGTGTCGCCTCTGTGCCAGGCAGGAAACCCAACACATCAATAGTATGAGTTAGAAATAATTGTCCTTGTTATAGAGATAAGAAACCTGAAGGTCAAAGAGCTTAAATGGCGTTCAAAAGTCACACAGTAAGAAAATTAAACTTATTACGACATGGTTCTATTTGACTCTTAAGTTCATGGTCTTCTTTTGCATCACATATTTTTTTCCTTCTTCCTTTTTTGCTATGTGCCGTTATTCTATTTTAAACTACACGATACAAATTATGAATTCTAGAACAGACCTGATAGAGATAGGCTTTTATTTTTAGTTCCTAGCTTCCAACTCTCTCACATCCACTTCTATTTTTAAATTCCCCAATAAAACCAGGCAAAAAGAAGTGTGTGTGTATACACACACACACACACACACACACACACACACACACATAAATACAGGTTGAATGTACCTTAACTGAAATGCTTGGGATCAGAAATGTTTCAATTGTTAAATTTTTTTTTGAGATTTTTGACTACTGCAGAAACTTAATGAAATACCTTAGGGATGGAACCCAAGTCTAAACATGTTCATTTATGTTTCATATATACCTTATGAAGATGACCCAAAGGTAATTTTATTCAGTATTTTTATACTGTAGCATTTTGACTGTGACCCATTACACAAGGTAAAGTATCTTAATTTTCCACCTGTGGTGTCATGTTAATGTTTAAAAAGTTTTCGATTGCAGATCATTTTGGATTTTGATTTTTCAGATTAGGGATGCTCAATTTGGGGAACTAAAATATAGTTGATGTTTTTTCCTGAGAGTGTTTACATTTTATGTTGTGCAAGAGAAGATCATGAACTTAAGATTCAAGTAAAACTGTGTTGTATTATTAAGTCCAATTTTCTTGCTGTGTAACTTTTGAACGCCATTTAAGCTCTTTGACCTTCAAATTTCTTATCTCTATAACAAGGACAATTATTTCTGACTCATACTATTGACGTGTCTGATTTCCTGCCTGGCAGAAAGGCGGCACTCAGCAAATGTTAGCTCTTGCCTCATGAAGTCCGTATAAATTCATATTTGCAATATTGAATGGAGTTTTAATGCTTTCCATGAAAGATTATAGACAACTTACTTTTCTAATCTCTTAGAATTTTTTTTCTTTTTTTTTTTTTTTTCTGGTTTTGCAGAATCTCCTGCTTCACAGGGCATTCACAAGGAAGAGAAAAATCTGTATTCAGTTTCTGGTTGATTAGAAGTCCATTTCCCATTGCCATAGGTTTCAGACCCTTTGTGTCCATTGACAGCCTGCCTCTTCCTCCTCACTGCTCTGTGAGGTGAGGAGGAAAAAGTGGTGACACTGTCATTTGTACAAGACTAGGTTTCATTTGTCTGTCCTGAGCTTTCTGCGAAGACTTTTCATCCATCCTCTACGTCCTAGCTACTTTCTTCTTGCCTGGGTAGAGTCCATACTCCAGAAAAGCTAAAATAACTTCTCACTCTAAAATCTTAAAGATAATTGTATTTGTCATTTATTTGAGAATAAATTAATACTGTATCTTTTTAAATGTCTTTACTTCTAAATTTATTTAGTCTTTTTTTAAGGAAAAAAATAACTTTTCAAGCTACTAAAGAGCAGGTGTTTTATTCACTCACCTTCTTGTGCTATCTTAAAAATGTTTACCGACTCGAGAGAAGTCTAGTGGATCATTTAAAACATTTAAAGATATCTTTCTGAATCTCCCTGGTGTCACCACTATGTAACTTAAAAAGTTCAGATGTAATAAGTTGTATTACTTATGATCAATGTGAAATTTTCCAACTGTATTATTTTCCACTTTGGTGATTAATGGAGAGACACAAAATATGTGCATTAGTTAAAAAAATAAAATAAAAAAGAAAGTAATTTAAAAGTAGTATACCAGGGTTGGTTTCATAGTTCAGTGAAGAAAGCTGGATCCCACATGGCCAACTACAGTTTAAATTCTAGCTCTAGGAAAAAAAAAAATAGAAATGCTGATGCATGTATCTGTGCCTCAAATCCCAACAGGATGGAGAAATGGAAGAAAAAGGGGTGCACGTGACCATGCGTCACTCAGGGGTGCTTTCTTTCTCTTTCTCTGGTGAGTATATGTGCCCTCTGGCAATAAATAAATAAATAGCTAACAAAAGAATTTCACCTGTCCTATTTCAACTATAATATTAAAGAAAGAGGAAGTCAGAAAAAGATGAAAGAGAAGAGACTGCCTCAGCTCACTTCTAATCAGGGAATTCAGTGGTTTTACCCATAAGAACCTTGTCTGATATGTAAGTTATATCACTCAAGAAACCATTATTAATTATAAGGCATTATGTGCTTTCTGTTTCTCTATGGGGAAAATTAATATACAGCACTGTATTACAGAATACAATGCCAGGGAGGGAAGGACATTTTCTAACAATTCAGATGCTCATCAAAAGTAAGTTTGAGACCAGCAGATGACATGATGGTAGCATTGCTGGACTCCCATGTAGTCCACCACGGTTGAGTCCCAAGCCAAATCACTTTTTTAGAAAGAGATTTTTGCAATAGGGTGTGTATATGCTTGCCGGAGAGACAGAGACAGAAAGTGAGAAATCACTCTCCCAGGGGGGAAGGCCACACCACAATCCCTTCTCCTCCCATTCTCCTCTTGGGATCTTGGGCATGCACAAACACACTCTTGGCATGAATTTTAAGCTGCTGGGTCCGGGACTCAAACTGTGGTCAGCTACATGGAAATCCATAATGTAACCATTATGTCATCCACTTGCCCCAGCAAAAACCTCTCTTTAAAAAAAAAAAAAAAACACTAAGTTTGAAGTGACACTACCTTCAACAGATAAGGCGCAGCCACAATTTTCACAGGTAGTGTGGGAAAATGGAAAAGAAACAATAGACAGAATTTTTGTCCTCCCATAGCTACTGCTTGAAAAATATTTAATTTATAATTAGATTTTTAAACGTTCTCTTGCCACATTTCTTAGGTTATAATAAAAATAATTTGAAATCCATTTTAATATGATACTATTATAATATTTATCACTTATTAAAATTAAAAATCTATAACAGATAAAAACTCTTAAATATGAGGTTATGTTTTAAATAATGCTTCATGAAAATTAACATGGTTTTTATATCCTTTCCAGTAACTCTAATAATTGTGTGTTTTCAAATGGAACAACCACTTTGAAAGACATCTTCCCATATTACTTGTAAATCATGAAAATATATCCCTGTATCTTATGTGATACAGAAGTACAGTATTATTGTATTAATGGCAAGTACTTAAAACTCATTTGAGAATTATTAAAAAATACATTATTAATTTTTAAGATGGTTTATCATTAGCACAGTGGATATCAATATTTTAGAAACATTAGTCATTATATTAAAGTGTATCTCTTACTTTTATAGAAACAAAATGATAAAAGTAAAATAGTTTTCTGTATTTAAATATATATACATATTATGTGTGTGTATATATATTTGTTTGTGTATGTATTTATATCCCATCAGATGATGACTCTTACCATCATAGTTTCTATTATATTGCCCTTTTAAAAAAATATATTTTAATAATTTTTATTATTATTATTTAATTTGCTATTGGGGATGTCTGCTCACCAGAGAGAAATAGAGAGAGAGAGAAAATGAGAAACCAAGCCACCAGGTCCAGTACTTGAACCACATCCAAACATGTGGGAGTCCAGTGCCTTAACTACCATGCCACCTGCTGGCCCCCACACTTCATTTTTTTCACTTTATTTCTTCCCTGAGAGAGAGACAGACAGAGACAGAGAGACAGTGAGGCAGACAGAGGGACAGGTCCCTCCAACAGTCTCAGTCATGCTGGATCATGGCATGCATGCAGCCAGCATCTACCAGGAGGCCCCAGAACACAAACTAGTTCTGGTTGCTTATCACTGTGTTGCTGTCTGGCCCTGATGATCTATTATTTATTATTTATTTATTTTTGGAGAGGTTTTTGCTATAGGTTGCGTGCACTTGCCCAAAGGACAGAAAGAGACAGAGAGACAGAAAGCAAGAAATCACCCCCTAGGGGGATGGCCATACTGCAATCCCTTCTCCTCCATTCTCCTCTAGGGATCTTGGGCATGCACACACTTGTGCCCACATGAATTTAAGCCACCGGGTGTGGGACTCGAACCATGGTTGACTACATGGGAGTACAGTGACATAGCTATTATGTCAACTGCTGGTCCCGATGATCTAATAATATATTCATGTCTTTGTATTTTTCTGAAAGCTCTAAACGCTTTCAGAATAAGGAGAATACTTGTCTTGTTGACAGTTATGTCACCAATGCTGAAGTCAGATACTAGTGCAGAGCACTGTTTGTTGATCAATTCCCATATTAAAATGTATATTTGATTCATTTTGTGGCTATGCTTTAACTATCATAGTTCAAATGTTGAAATTAATTTAGTTATTGTTTCACTCTTCTATTTTAAAATTAAAATATAGACTTAAAATGACTATATAAACTCTTATTGAGAAAGATAGTAAAAGTATGTTGACAACGTTTATGTAGATAGTAAAAAAAAAAATCGATGCAATTAAGCCAAGATTATTAAATACTCAAAAAAAAAAAGGCAAGTCATATATGAAAGGGCCTGCCCTGTAACCTAGTGGTTAAAGGGAGCTGCATCCTAGCCCCAGTGGACTAGAAACACAGGGCACTTGTGTCCAAAATCCCAACCAGATGGAGAAATGCAGAGATTGTGGTGTGAGCATGCCCCAGGGTGGGTGCTTTCTCTCTCTGTGTCTCTCTTTCTCACTCTGGCAATAAAGGAAAATGAGTAGAGAATCCTAGCTAGGATTTGCAAAGTAGCAAACTGAAATAAAAGTAAGTTGGAGGGTTAATGATAAAACCAAGACACAGTCACATTTCTAAGGATAAGTGGATCCCTCAACCAACTGAAGGAGTGAGAGGGTATGTGCTTTAGTATCTTCAGTGTTGGTTTTTTAGCAAAAATCAGTGCTGCCCATCACTGTCTATTTCTGCTGAAATCCACAATGGGCCTGCTATAAACCATCCAAGTTAGAAATCACAGCCTATCCAGCAAAGACAGTTTCTCCTTCTGTGGAATATCTCCACAAAGACTCCACAAGCCTGGGAAGTAAATGATTTATCAATTTCAACTCCCACTTGCATTAATTCAGGTCTGTTTTCTTTCATTTGTGCTGTGTAAGTAAATCCAGTCATAAATAATCTCACCATGAATCTGTGCACTCATTAGTTTATTATTTCACTCCACAAATATTTATTAATTATATGCTTTGAGCCAAACATGCTGGAGTAGTCTTGAAGGGCCCTCTTAAAATTTCCCATGTGTAGGAACTAAATGAATGTATGTCATTGTGGGTCTTCATTTATTGGAATAAACCTGATTCAACATCTACTTAGTGTTTTAGAATTAGAAGTATCGCTACATAATTTGGTTCTTAACCAAACTGAAGGGCAGTTAATTAGGTATTGCTATGTCTACTTTCACAGGGGGAAGTCCAAGGTTCCAGAAAGAACTTACTATTTTCTCCATTAAGTTGTTTTCCTAATGTTCATTCTGCTTCACATAGTATTCACATATCCTCTACTTCCACGCAAAGCCCAGTGGTCAGTCACCTTTGTCTTCTCCATCTTCATCCTTCATTTACTTGGGCAGGTGTTTGCCATAGTTAGTTTTGCTCTCAGTATCTTTGCTTCAGTCTTCTTTTGTTAGTAGATAGAGTATCTTCTTAAAACTTTAAAATTTATGTTTGATTATAAATTTAATTGACATATAATAGTTGTACATATTTATGGAGTACAATGGTTTTTCTTTTTTTTTTTTTTTTAATTTCCCAGAGGGGTGTACATTCAGCGGAGTGAGACAGAGAGAGAGAAAGAGAGGAAAAATGAGAAAGGAAACCCCATAAAGTATGGTCTTGCCACAATCTCTTTTCCATCTCTCCCACCTCTTGAGATTGTGGACACACCTGGACTGTCCCTGGCACCTTTTTCAAGGCCACCAGTTCTGGGATTCAGATCACGTGGGATCTAGTTGTCTTAACCACCATGCCACCCACCAGCTGGCTGCAGTGTGGTTTTCAACATGCACATATAATGTTTTTGTTTAGTATGTTCACCTCTGCACAGTGCTGGACACAAAGAAGATACTCTTTAATTGGTTAATGCTCTAGTTTTGGCCTTTTGTTCTGTTCCAACAATGATACGGTAATGAATTTATCCAAAGACATGCTAGTGAATTGGTTGAGTGTGAATTCAGACTTGGTTTCAAATCTTTGTTTATTTGTGTCCTAGTAGCCACTTATGTACCAGGGAGTAATGACAAAACTTATCCCAGACAGTTGTCTGATGCCTCAAATATGGTAATACGTATGTTTACTTCAGTACCTGACATATATTAAGCCCACTAAACTAGTAGATATAACTTTTGTCGCCTTTCTCCCAGTTTCTGTCACAGAGCAGCTAAAACTCTAGATTTCATGAGAGTTAGGAGTGTCTTTGTTATACATAATGGGCCCCTTTTTATCACACCTGAGTTTAGTCTAATAAGGCACTTTGTGTGGGGCCTCAAGGTAGCCTCGGGATGAAGTGGTCAAGAGAAAGACCAAATAATTAGATGGTTGGAACAGACTTCTGGGAAGAAGGGGGTATTAAAGATCAAACTCTTGGGACCAGCAGTTAGCATAATGGCTATGATGCTGGACTCCCATGTAGTCGACCGCGGTTCGAGTTTTGGACCCAACAGCTTAAACTCACGGTGGGCGCATGTGCATGCGTGCCCACGATCCCTGGAGGAGAAGTGATTGTGGCGTGGCCATCAACCCTGGGGGGTGATTTCTCGCTTTCTGTCTCTCTGTCTCTTTCTGTCTTTCTGGCGAGTGCACGCACCCTATCACAAAAAACTCTCAAAAAAAAAAAAAAAGCAAAGAAAAAGAAAAGAAAAAAGAAATAAATAAAGATCAAACTCTATTAAAAACTATCTATAGTGAGCACAAGTGGAAAGAGAGAGAGAAACACCCTTCACTGGGCTCAGTGAAGCTAGAATCCCCTTTGTCCAGTCCTCCATTACTATGAGGATCCTGGGCATGCCCTACACATGCTTCGTGTGGTCAGCACATGGCTTCCAGTTCTGTAGTTGGGTATTCAGAAAGTTGTAACTCAGAAGCTAGGGCCAAAAAACCCTCTTGAAGCACAACATCTGTTGAACTTCCATGTTGCTGAATACAAGGTGGTCCCTGTACAGGAGGTACACCAGAGAGGACATGGAAGCTCCATGCCCCTTTGCACATACTTTGACCTATGCCTGTCTTCCAGGTGACTGTTCATCAGTATCTCTTATAATATCTTTTATAACAGACCAGTTAAGGTAAGAAAAGTGTTTTCCTGAGTTCTGTGAGCTGCTCTAGCAAATTGATCCAATCTGAAGAGGGGATCCTGGGAAGGCCAAATTACAGACCTAGTCAGAAGGACAAGCTACAACCTCTTACTTTTGCTGATGTCTCAAGTGGGGCAGTCTGGTGGGGCTAGCCCCTAGCCCTTGGGAGCTAATGCTATCTCCAGGTAGATAATGTCAGAATCGAACTGAACTATGGGACACCTACCTGCTATCCTGAGAGTTGAAGAATTGCTAGGTATGGAAAACCCTCTATAGTAGGGAGAAACTGATGAGGAGAGTTTGTAAGTAAACCTGTTCAGCTTAATAGAAAGGCCCCAGGGTAAAGCCCTAAGGTCAGCTTTTACCAGGAGAGAAACATCTGCCCTTCTGCCCCACTGCCTCACTGCAAGAGACAGCACATTTCCCAGCTTTTCGACACTCTTTGAAAGGCCTGTTTTGCTTTCTTCAATCAGGAAAATGCCCGCTTCTCCTTAAAGGCTGATCGGTTGCTACTGTCTTCACGAGGCCTCCGCTGACCCTCCTTGGGAAGTGTGCCATTCTATTTCATACGTGTGATGTTGCTACTTGTCTCACTTTATTGAAATACTGAGTCCAGACCTCGGTTTCCCCCACTAGACCATGAACTTCACTGAGAGGAGCAATCTTGTCAGTTCACTTTATATTCCTACGGCCTAATGTGGAGCTTGGCATTTTAAAGGACAAAGTTTATATTTGTCAAATTAAAAAATGAGTGGATATGAGATAAAGTGGATTTTCTAATACTAAAATACTAATTCGTGGTAGAAAAGTTCTTAGTTCTCTCTACGTAAAATAGCACACTGAAAATGACATAGGTTACATTTTTAAAGAAAACCAACTTGCCTCAATGCTTATTAAAAATGCCTGTTTAAACTCATCAAACTGCAGATGTCAATGGGAACAGAAGCAATTTAATTCCAAACCGTAAACAGACCCTTGCCACTCTATCAGCTAAGGTTCATTCTGCCTTGGAAAGCATTTCCCTTTGTCGAAAGCCTTTTGTGTTCTCCAGGGAACAGATTGCATCTCCCAGCTCTTCCTTGTTGGCTTGCTGGGCTTGCTCAGAACCTGGCCACATCAACACACCTAGCCTTCCTTTCAATGAAATAAATAGGTACTTGACTTATCAGAATAGGGAACCACCCACTACAGGTATTGATTCTGCCAGGCCTTGCCTATTGGATGCTCCTGATTCAAGATGAAAATAAAAAAAATCATAAGCACCAAAGTGGAAGCTCCACATCCCTCTCTAGTCTCGTACCTTTTCATGTCCAAAGAAGAGAAATGTCATCCAAGAATCAGAAATAATGAACTGTCTCTTGTTCTCCCTGTTTAACTCCTCTCTGCTTTCTAGCTCTGCCTTTGGCTACTTAAAGATTCTATTTTCCACATAATGTGGTTGTTCTTTTCTGATCCACTACATTGGAGACTGAGAAAGTGTGATTTTCACAACTTGGCTAAAATATGTTCTATAGGAAACAGGAAAATAATAACAATAGTTCTAAATTATAATCATCTACTATCTGCAACATCATCATATGTATTGTCTTGGTAATTCTACCCTAATCCCATAAATTCATTTTTGCCAGATGAAATCAGAAGGCTCACAGAGATTCAGTAGCTTTCCCAAAGCATTTAGCTAGGCTAATATAAAGGCAAAATGTGTGTCTTTATGTTAGCCCGTCAGTTTAATGCCCAGGCCCATGCTTTTTTTCCCTCTATTGTATACTCTTGTTTGTTTGCATTTTGTTTATTTAAGGGTTTTGTCACAGGGTGTGTGTGCTCTCTGGAGAGAGACAGAAAGACAGTGAGAGGGGAAGTGAGATATAAACCCCCAGTGGGGATGGCCATGCCACAATCCCTTCTCCATTCTCCTCTTGGGACTTTGGGCATACACGCACACATGCCCAGTGTGATTTTCAAGCTCCCTGGTCTGGAACTGTAACACAAACAGCCTGTGGATGTCCAGCAGCTGAACCACCACATTACCTGCTGTTTCTATTGTCTACTCTTTGTGACATCAAGAATAAACCAGACCAGACAGTTCTATAAGTCATTATCAAAGCAGCTCTAACCAAAAAGAGCCAGAGTGCAGAGGTGATCTCTGTCAGAACTATAGAATCCTTGGACTATGTCAATCCCTCAATAACATAAATAGGGAGATTTGAGAATAATACATCCTGGAACTTTATGTATGCAGTTTTCTGTTTTTGTAGGCTCTATTTATTTGTGAAAATAAACTTCATTTTGGATCACTTTGCACAATATTTTCTACAGGATTCTGCAGCATAGTGTATTATGTAGAAATATGCCTACTATGAAAAGTATCATTGTGACAGGTCAACTAGAGTTATCAAGAGCCACTCAAACCTCCCCCCATGCATGCTTTACCTTTTCCTGACTGGATTGTGTGATCTAAATTATTTCCCAGTTTCCTTACTGAGTTTGTTTTCCTTTAATAATTTTTATAGAAGGGACAGGCAGTTGGTGTAATGGCTATGTCGCTGGACTACCATGTACATGACCGCGGTTCAAGTCCTAGACCCCATGGCTTAAAACTCACGTTGGGCATGTGTGCATGCATGCCCAGGATCCCGAGAGGAGAATGGAGGAGAAGGGATTGTGGCTTTGCCATCGCCCCTGGGAGGTGATTTCTCTCTTTCTCTCTCTCTGTCTGTCTGGCGAGCACACGCACCCTATAGCAAAAACCTGCTGACTCTCCAGAGTCTTTTTTTTTTTAAACGTGTTGATTAGGAATCAATAATTTAATATTAGTCTGAGATGGAATAGAAAAAAATATTATTTTAACTCTTCTGTCAAATAGCTTATGAACATCCCAGATTAATGGTATCTTTTAATTTCCTGTGGGACTCAAATGTTCTAGACATCTTCAAAGGGGAAACACAGGGGGCTCAGGAGAACCTGCTCATTCCCACTGCTTGTGTTGCTCAGTTGGCATCTTTGAAGAATCATGCTACAGGTGGAGCCAGATAATGATCTTCACATCTTTAGCTGGGAGATAAGCTGGCTAGTGGAAAAACAACAGTGATCCCCTTCCCCCTAACTTCTGCTTCAACATAATAAATTAATTCTATCTCTAGTGAACGATGATTATGAGATGACTGTCTTTCCAACTCTTCCTACCTATCATTACTGAATTATTCATTGGAATTGAAAATTCATATGTTGAGCCACTGGAACAGGAATAAGCAGGTGAAAAACTCGATCTAATTATGATAGAGAAAGCTGGGCTTTTGGGAAGGCGGGAAGTATTAAAGTTGTAAGGGTTCGGAGGCTGATGATCGACTCCTGGTGGGTTTATAAAGAGAGGAAATGAGAGTGTGAAACACATAGAACACAGGCCTCACTCTCCTGCCCTCCGCCATGTTGTGAAGCAGCAAGAAGACCCCATCAGAGGTGGCCTCTGGACTTCGGCCCTCCAAACCATGAGCTGAATAAGCCTCTATTTTTATAAATCGCCCAATTTTAGGTATTTTCTATTATTAGTAATGAAATGGACTAGAACAGTTTCTTACCACTGAGACTGCTCATTTTAACTGAATCGCATCTATTTCTAGGATTCAAATTAAGGTAATCTTCTTAATCTTTAAAATTATATTTTTACTCTTATTTCAAAATAATGTCTGTTCACTGTAAAATTTCTGAAGAATAAAAATATCTTGAGGGGACAAGGAGATGATATAATGGTCACATCACTGGACTCCCACACAGTTGAGTACAGTTCGAGTCCTGAGCTCAGCAGCTTAAAACTCATGCCAGGTACATGTGTGTGTGTGTACCCAAAATCCTGAGAGGAGAATGGAGGAGAAGGGATTTAAGCATGGCAATACTCCCCTGGGGGGTGATTTCTTATTTTGTTTCTGTATCTTTCTGGCAAGTGCAAGTGCCCTGTAGCAAAAATCTCTCTTAAAATAAAAAAGAAATATTCTGATGAAAAAGTAAATGTCCTCCTTCACTTTCCATGAAACAAATTCCCACATGTGACAATAAGAATTGTTTAAACTCATTATAAATATTCTTCCATGAATACTTGCACATGTGTGTGTCCATATATCTATGTGTATGTATACACAAGTACATAAATGTATTTTTTGACAAATAAGATATCCATCCTTAGCTGACCTCTTTTTATATATCAGGAATTCCATTATATTGAAAGTATTATGGTTCTAGTCTGTGAATTTTGATAGGTTGAATTTAAATACTCATTTACCTTGTACCATCTATGTGACTCTTGGCAAATAATTTAAATATTTTATACATTACGATCATCATCTGTAAAATAGGAGTAATAGTAACATCTGCCTCTTAGAGCAAAAATGAGGATGAGATGAAATATAGTTAAATATTTAAATACTTAAAATATACTTAAAACATTTAGAACAAGGCCTGCTCTCAGTAAATATTACCTAGTATCATTTTTATCTCATTTAAGCCTACTGTGTAGTAATTCCCATGAGAAGGAACTGTTAGTGTATCCATTTTGTAAATGAGAAATTAGAGCTTAGAGAGGTTAAGAAAATTTCCCAAGGTTCCCCAGTAGTTAGTGATACAACAAGTGATTGCTTAGAGAATCTAACTACAAGTCCGTACATTCAATTCTCATACCGTCTAAGCTGTATTCCAGAATGCTACCCCATACTCCAGATAGATCCAATGAATCACAAGGCTTTGCTCTTCACTTACACTTAAATTACAGTAATAAAAGAACGGCTCATATATCTTGACCGTTAATTACATGCTAAGTGCTTCCATGTGATATCTTATTAAAAACAACTTTTAAAATGAGGAAAATGAGATGTGGGTTTAGATAGGTTAAGTACCTCCTTCTCCATCATACAGTAAATACGAGGCAGAGCCCGAAAAAGAACTCTTCTTTCAACACAAAAGTACATGCACTTAAGCATTTTGATTTACTTCTACCTGTGTTAGACACATTTCTCTGTTAGAGCAAATTGATTAACTTAACCCTGTTTCACTAATACGGAATGTATGAATGTGCTATGGTTTATTTTACCCTTTCCCAGCTTGCTGCATATTCTGTGTTTTTGTCACTTAAAAGTGTTATAATAATCATGTTATATTTATTTCTCTCAAAGTTTTTATGATTATTTCTGCAGAATAACTCTTAAAATGAAAGTTCAGAGTTCTGAAAGTTGGGATTTAAGTGGTGTTGCTCCTTAAATATTGAATAGTTATACCAGTTTTCCTAGACCTCAACTGTGTGTGACTACCTCAAGGATCTATTAATGGGAACAGAGCATTTCTGCATGGTCTTAGACTGGGTTCCCAGATGTGGACTCTGAAACAGGTTTGTGTCATATATTGGAGGAGTGAAGCCAGAGCAAAGAGAATGAGGAAGCAGCACAGAGCAGGGAAAGCAATGAAGCAAAGAGGGGCCACTGCTAGGCTTTAACTTTTGTTTCTAAGCGGAATTGAGATCTGGAATGGCTGTCATTGAACTCCAGTTGCAAACCTCATAGGTTTTTTTGGGGGGGTGCGGGGTATACAAGGGAACTTCTTTGCTCAGAGTTACTCTCTGGAGAACAAGGTAGTTCTGAGACTTTGCAAGTCAAACTGTGGGCCATCGGGGTTTGGCAACATTGGCTAGTAAAGGGTATGTAGAAGTCACCAGCAGAATCCACTGAAGTTTTCTCACAATAAACAGACCCACTTATGTCCAATGCTATATTTACTGCATCTAAATACAGCTTTTTAGGGCTCTGAATGCTCAGAATTTTTGAGAGAATTTACAAGAGAAGGGCTAGTGGTACACATTGTAATTTTCAATATTCAGTTTCTCTGTAGGCTTGTAGTAACTGATCTTTATTAATGCTTTCTTCAAAACAGATTCCAAATAGCCCTCCCTTTCAGCTAGCACTCTTGCAGAATTTGATGGTTTATATGGTGGGTAATACATATCATCTAGTCAGTGGAGACTAAGCTAATTTTTATAATGCCATTATTAGACCCTAATGTTGTGTTTATTTATTTTTTATTTTAGAGAGGTTTTTTTATAGGCTGTGTGCACTCACCAGAGAGACAGAGACAGAGAGATAGAAAGTGAGAAATTACCCCCCGAGGGGGATGGCAAGGCCACAGTCCCTCCTCCATTCTCCTCTCAAGATCTTGGCATTCACGCACAGGAGCCTGGTGTGAGTTTTAAGCCTCTGGTCCAGGACTCCAACAGTGGTCGACTAAGTGGGAGTCCAGCAACTTCTCTATTATGTCATCTGCTGGTCTCAAGTCTGCTGGTCTCAATTGTTCTATTTATTTGCAGATATTTTACTGGATTTGTCAAATTGCAGTGTTTTGGGACCAGCAGTTAGCGTAATGGCTATGTCGCTGGGCTCCCACGTAGTCGACCAACAGGCTTGGAGACTAGAGGAAGGGGGTCAGGGGACCAGAGCATGACCAGACCCTGTGGAAGGTGTTTATCTCTCTCCTCTCTTTCCTTCTCCCCTTTATGTGCACATGTATATGCTCCATTGCAAGTAAAGAAAAAGGATGATATATTCTTGATTTCAGAATATCATCAGAAGTTACTGTGGGCAGCCTTGTAGCACAGCAGGTAAGTCGTGTGCATAGGGAGTCAGATACCACAAGACTGATTGCAGTCTGAATCCTGGTTGGAAAAATGACCTGGACATGTGTGCATTGTGTCTGTGCCTAAAATTCCAACAAGGAGGAAGGATGGAGGAGAAGGATTTGTGTTATGACCACACTCTCTATCTCTCTTTCCCTCTCTCTCCCCAGCTCTCTCTCTCTCTCTCTCTCTCTCTCTCTCTCTCTCTCTCTCTCTAGTGCACCCTTGGCCAATTAAAAAACCAAAGTCTATCTTTTATAGACTTAACCCTATGGTACTGAGACATGGAAAATAGAATAAGAGTTAAAGTTTGTCCCGTCCTGCGGGACCGTGGAACAGGTTCCTTGGGGGAGGGAGTGAGAGATGGGACAAACACACGCACACACACTACCAGGTGCTGATCAAGTCATCGTCTTCCGTCTACTTCCGTTTATTCAGGAAAAATGGCGAGTTATATACAGCTGGTGGGAACCAATTGGTTGCCCGAAATGCAAATGAAATACAACAGCATGAACCAATCATTGATGTGGGTGGATCTCTCCCGTTGCCTAGAAACCCAATCACTTCCGGGGAGAACGGTTGGTCACATGATTTCTGAGAAACGATTTGCTCAGTGAGGAAGTGAAGCCTAATGGTTTCAAGATGGCGGATAGCTCGAGATGGCTTCCGTATGCAGTGCTTGCCACAAAAGTTATTATTATTGTCCCATTATTTGTAGGACAGACAATTTGGGAACATGAACCAAAGAAGTGTTGAATGTTCTTTGACAGTACACATGCTATTTGATAAAGGACAGATGTCACATGCCTATTGAAATTTATTACAATAGGCCAACCTGTATAATTTTATCATCAAATAACTAATTACATTTTGTGAGATGTGTATAAACTGTGATTGATTTTCTTAGACAACCTGAAGATGATACCAATATTTGACAGTCATAACAATATCAAAGGAGTTCTTGAAACTACCTGCTGTCATATTACTAAGTATTACTAAATGTGTTACATGAGTTAATAAAAAAAAGGTTGGTGTTTTTCATATGAAAGACCAAATTTTTGATACATTAATATCATACTGCTTATTTGATGTTACAATACAATACTCAAGACTGTACTTGAGAAATATTCTATTGGTTTTCACTAGAATAAATTGAAGAGATTAGAAGTAACAACATTCTCTGGGGGTTGTATTCCACAATTAGTATCAGATAATTCATTTTAGTAATGCAAATTTAAAAAACAAATACTTTTTTATATTAAATACATATGAAAATGCAACAAGAATCACATCCTTTCACTTTCCCTGTCACCCTTGGACTATAGAGAAAAAAACATTTAACAACAATGCTAATAATAGATTTGGAGAGAAAGACTGGTTAGAAAATAATTTTAAGTGTTTGGTGAAATAAAAAGGAGATCACTGGAAGAGAAATAACAAGAATATATAGTTTTTATGAATTATTTATTTAATTTAATTAATTTGTTATTATGTTTTAAATTTGTTATAGGGCACACACATGTGCTCACCAGAGAGAGAAAGAGACAGAGAAAAAGCCACCAGGTCTGGGACTCACATCACAGTCAGCTATGTGGGATCCAGCACCATAACCTTCATGACACCTGCTGGCCCCATAAATCATTTCAAACACCTAAAATCTACTTACTGCCACTGGACCTTGCCTGCCCACATCAGATGCTAATGCTTTTGTAGTTTGACCCTGTTTTTTTTTCAACATATAAGTAAAATGCCTTTTCCTACAACCACAGAAATTGTTAAGGTTTCACTGAAGCACTTTTTTTTCAAACCTAACTTAAAGGCAGTCAGAGATTTTGTAAAAAAAAAAAAAAAAAGTGTATTCATATCCATATCCATATATAGAGAGATAAATATACACTTTTTCCTGAGTTTTTCACATCGCCAGCCTAAAAAGGAGACTGAGGCATAGTAAGGGAAAAAAAGTGGTTTATCTGAGTCAGAGTTTAAGAGGAATCCCTGGGTGAGCAGACTGTGATTGTCCTGAGGTGTGCTCAACCAAGTGGTGGCTGATGCAGCTGGATAACAGAGAGAGGGAGGTTACAAGTTGTTGATCGAGAGTTTACATTGGGCCATTTAAAAAATGCAGACAAGGGATTGACTCTTCCTTATTCTTTGCATTGGGAGCTGTAGAACAGTGGGATAAATATAGAAGAGGAGTCCATAATCCCAGAGGATGCTGTGAGTAGCATCACAGTGTGTTTACTATAAACCGAAACATGCTTTTGGTCAGTAACCTTGACAGGTACGGGGCGTAAATCACATGTAACTCGGACCGTTATAACGTATTCTAAATGGAACTTGCATTCCACAGACTGCTCTAAACTGCTTTTCTTTCACAATATTAATATTAAGAGAAAAACTCTATCAAGAGAGAAGAATATTTTTCTCAATAATCGTATGTGTATATATATATATGTGTATATATATGAATCAAAATATGATTACCTAAAGTATAAACCCATGATATCTTTTTAGAAGTAGACAAGTTATAATTATATTTTTAATGTAACTAATTAAACCTAGTTACTATTAAGATTAATAATAATAATAATAATAATAAAGATTAACAATATACTTAACAACTGTAAAACTGTCCAGAAGCTAGCATTAAAATTATTTTTTTCTTGGCCTTTTCATATCAAATATTAAAATTAAAGCTATTTAGGGAGAATAATGATATTTTTCCCTCAGGTATTATACATGTCGAAACCTGCTTAGCTAAGTACTAACTTATCATATCTTTTTAGAAAGTAGGTAAGTTATAATTATAGTTTTAGTCTAACTACTTAAGATAATTTTAATACTAACTTTTGAATACTTTTGAAGTATATTGTTATAAAACAGTTATAAACTATACAGACAAAAATGCTTTTTCCCAAAATGTGGGCAAGCACTGGATCCCATAGGACCAACTTCATGGTTCTACTCCCAGACCAAGTGGCTTGAGAATTACACCAGGTATGCATGTGTGCATGCCCAGAATCTCAAGAGGAGAATGGAAGAGAAGGGATGTGACCATTTTCCCTGGGGGTGACTTCTAACTTTCCCTCTCTTTCTCTCTGGTGAGTATACATACCCTACCGCAAAAACGTTTTTAAAAATGCTTTTTCTGGGCATTACAGACACCCAGGACCAACATGAGGGTTGAGCAGCCCCAAGTTGAAGCCTCCCTATTCCAACTCATCTCCCTGGCCCATAGCTAGAAAGGGAGGAGGAAAAAAACAACTTTTTTTTTCCTACTTGATTTGTTTTTCTCTCACACGTTTAAAAAAATCCTTTCTTTTGCTAATTCTTTACTGTCCTCTCCCTGCATAGAACCAGGGACATTGCAGGGGGACATCCACATCTGAGGTGCTCTGCTCATTTTGTGGGCCATGCAAGTGCAGCTGCTGGTTTTTATTTTTTATGTTTTTATTTTCTTTCCTTTCTCTGTTTTCTTTTCTTCCATTTTATATTCTCTTATTTTTCTACCTTAGTTTCTCATTTTGCTGCTTAGCTTCCACCTAGTGAGTGTAGAGAGGTTTAGGTGCAGAGTAGCCAAACTTCTGGATTTTGCTAGACTCAGAAAAATCCTCAACTCTGTCCCCATTGAACCTGTTGCAAAAGAGAGTTCCTCCTCTTCATAAATCTGACCTCAGAACTCCTCCTTTGGGTACCATGTTGTAGAATAGGTAGAAGAGAGAAATAGACACAGAAGTACCTCACGCTAAGGGGAAACATGCACGCTCCCAGTTGCAGAAACCTCCTCCAACAAATTAGCCAAAGGTGATAACATCACCAAATGACCAAAAGTTGGAGAAGAATCTCTGGTCTGAGAAAAGGAACTAATATATCTTCAACAGAGGAGCACAGTAATTTGTCTCCAAGTATGGAAAAATCAGAGGAAATTAGTAAAATGTCAGATAAGGAATTCATTCAGAATATTTATGGCAACAAAACTGTATGAGATGGAAGAGAAAAGAATCATCGAACTCCAGGAGATGAGGAAGTCCTTTCATCACCTGAAGGAGGAGATAGACCATATAAAGAAGAACCACACAGAACTTCTAGAGTTGAAGTCTGTAATGCAGGAGATCAAAACCTCCCTTGAAATATTGAAAGCAGATTAGATCATTGCAAAGACAGAATCTCAGATTGACATTATGAATATTTTATTTAAACTTACTTTCCTTTTCTCTTTTTTTTTAGTCACTAGAAAACACGAGCAAAATTTTTGTAAAAGCTTCTAGCCCATATACAGTAGACGACATAATGCAATTTTGTGAGCCAGTATTTCCACTGTTTCCTTTTTCTGTGTATGTAGTCCCTTTGTCCTACCCTCAAAACAATTTCTTTTAATTTTTAGTGCATGATGTATTTTTAAAAGATTTATTTATGTTTTATTTTCTTTATTATAATTATTCTTACATTTTGACCAGAGAGAAAGCAAGCCGCTAGGTCTGGGACTTGAACTGTAGTTGGCCATGTGGGAATTCAGTGCCTTAACCACCACACCACCTGCGGCCCTGAGTGTGTTATGTATTTTCATAAACAGTTTTATATGAAGTAAGATTGAGAGTAAGCTAATTGAATCTGCAACAATGAGGTCATTCTTTAACTATGTCTTATTAATAGAAAAATGTTTTCATATTGTTTCATTGTTTCTATTTGCATTCTTTTGACTATCGGTAAAATTAAATATTATGTATTTATCTTCTTGTGTGAAATTTTTGTTTCTGACCTTCTATAATTGAGAAGTTTTCTTTTTATTTTGTATATATAAGGTAAGTGGGCAAGTAGGTAGGAAGGTAGATAAAATGATAGAAAGGTATGGCAGGACCAGCGGATGGTATAATGGTTATATCACTGGACTCCCATGTAGTCTACTGTGGTTCAAGTCCCAAACCCAGTAAAACTCATGCCAGTTGTGTGTGTGTGCGTGCCCAAAACCCTGACAGGAGAATTTAGAAGACACTGTGGCATGGCCATCCCCTCTTGGGGGTGATCTGTCAATTCTTGTCTCTCTGTCTCCATCTCTCTCTCTCTCTCTGTCTCTCCAGTTAGTGCACACAGCCTATAAGCAAAAATCTCTCTCTAAAAAAAAAAAAAAGAAGAAATACAAGCATGGTAATTTGAAACAATGCATATGGTTGTCTTATTTGATGCAGTATATCCCCACTGACACTTTTCATTTTTCAATACTAATTTTCTTTTCTTTCCTGCTTTATTGATTAATCTTTATTTTTTAAATTTCTTGTTCTTTTATACATTAATCACATTATTTAGCTTACAAAGTAAATACTAGTTTTCATTGAACAAAGTTTGAATTTGTATATAAGAAAATATTTTGCTATGTTACTTTTTTCCATGAATAATGAGTGCTTTGAAAATAATTCTCCATGATAGGCAAAACTTTGCAAGCATTTAAAACTGGAAACCAATACAAAAAAATCCTGAAGCTTGTAATATTCTGCTGTACGTGAATTCAAATTTCTATGATCAATAGAAACTGCCAGCAGACTACTGATCTAGCCTACAATTTTTAAATGGGATGCTGTTGTAGCAGTGATACTGGGTTGAGAAAAATCAATGCATTTGAATATATGGAGTTAAAATGGATACTATTTCATAAATGTTAAAGTCAATAAAGTACCCATAAAAAACTCAATGTTATATAAAGTGTGTATAAATTTATGATGATGGATCTGCTGTGCCTTCAAAGGAAACATAAATGTACTACTTAAATGGAATGAGTCTGTATACTCTAGTTTAGGATGTCTGTGTTTTCTTTGATTTGTTATTATAGGAGTAATCTTAATTAAGGCCCATAACAACATATGGACATAAAATGGAAGATTTGTATGTCTGAGTGATTCTCATTTCATGAGTAATCTTTTGCCCATGACTTTGAATCAGCTTTTTGTACAAAACTTTCCAGCCATGTTATCTGCCATTGGATGAAATAATACCTCTAACTTGAGATGCTTCTCCTTTGAAAGAGTTTCACCAAACAATGCCAATATAGTCTCCTTGTGATTATTGGTTTCTTTTGCTAAATAGGAGTCCATTTGTAAACTGCATCTTCAATGCTGAAATTATTATAATCCTAGGTATTATAGACTGAGGGATCTCTCCCGAGTATCTGGCAAAACTTCCCAGCCTGAAATTAGTCTGACAAGTGAAACGATAAAAGGATTCTGATTTACTTTTGCATCTAGGCAAGTCTTCATGGACTTAAACAATACTGAGACTAAAAATACAGTCATATCTGGGGAGTCCACTAAATTTAAACATAGCCTTTCTATAATCTTAGGGGAATTACTGAATATAAGATAGATATGCCTCACCTTAATTATTTCATTGTGCAAATTTCCCATAGTGATGGCACACATTGCTCTAAAAGTCTTATTGTGGGTCTGGCTACTCTGGCTTAATCATCATCCTTTACACTAAATTATGTCTTTGGCACTTACAGATAGATGGGATGCCTTGTGTCACCAGTTAAAATAGTTAAAATGAAGAATTAAAAAATTGACACTTAGTGGGGCCAGCAGATGGTGTCGCGGTTACCTTGCTGGACTGCCACGTGGACAACTGCGGTTCAAGTGTTGGACCTGGTGGCTTGAAAATCACTCTGGGCATGTGTGTATACATACCCAAGATCCTAGGAGAAGAATCAAAAAGGGATTGCAGTGTTGCAGTCCCTCTTGGGGGGGTGATTTCTCACTTTCCCTCTCACTATCTCTGACTTTCTCTCTCTCCCTGGCAAGCATACATGCCCTAAGGCAAACACCTCTTAAAAAAAAAAGAATTGATGCTTATTAATATTATGTAGGGCCTAATAGATACAGGAGTGATATGATTATCCCATTTAATAATTCTTGTTCAGTTCTTAAACTTAAAAAGAGTGAATGGCAACTCAAGGTGATCACAGTGCTATAGTCCCATCCATGAAAGTACCCCACACTCAATAGCCAGTGCTATTTTGACTACATCTGATCAGCAACAGGTGAATATTTTACTCTTAGCGATTTAGCTAAAATTCTTTATTTAATATCTATTTCAACAATTCTTAGCCACAGAGTTGTTTACCTCAGAAGCTTTTAGCAGGCTGCCCACAGGGTACATCAGCAGCCACCCACGCAGTTGTTGCCCATGCTACCTTAACTGCATCTACCTTTCTCTAGTACAGATGTGGCCTCACGTTGATAGCATCCTCCTATAGGGAGATTTGTCTGATACAGTCTTGAGGATCCAGCACATCTTTTAGTTCTTTCTGATTTCTGGAGGCAACATATTTCTCACTTGTAAATTTTACCTCATTTTACTGGTGCTGATCTTTGCAAATAGGCCCACTTTGAGTGGGAATCCCTCCTACTAAAGACTCTACAATGTGCCCAAATTGGACTCAATAAATATCCCAGTTAGTGCTTTCAGGTATTTCTTTACTGTGCAGGCTTTAGCAAGCCCTCTTATGGCTCCTGTTTGGAGGCCATGGATTATATGTTTCTAATGCCCAAACCACCCTCCTCAGTAATATTAGAGTAGCAATTGCTGGTCACATAATGGTTGTTCTGGATTTAGAGGGCCCATGACATTCCACCCAACTACCTACCCATCGTGCCTTCGAAGTCAGCACCTGACAAGCTTGGAATGGCTACCAAGACTTTCTCTCTACAGGATGGAACCAAACCCGGAACATCTAGCATATGCCCTGTACAGAGGGATGGCTGCCTCTGCCCTTAGTCCATGTCAGTTGACACAGTCATGGAGGTCATTTTTCTCCCAGATCCTCTTGATTTCCTTGTATATACCTATGTGATTTACTGAGTAAACTGCAGTGGGAACATATAAACTTTTTAGATGGGATTGCCACAGCTATATGTGATGGAGTTCAGTGGATGCATTATCTTCTGTCTTCTACCTAGAATGAACCTAAAAAAGAAGGAGACCCAAGTGTCATCACAACTGGACAAATACCACCCAGTCATTGCACCACTGGATGCCCTCGGTCCCATCTGTACATTTTTGCCAACTCCGGGAATCTAATTTGACTTAATACAGCAATGATTCCTTGTCCAAAGTTACCCCCTTTGGAGTAAAGAACTCTAGCAATGTCTTGCTTTGCAGATATCCAAAATATAATGAGATAGATATTGAGGAAGTAAACCAAGGCCTCACAAGGATACTCCTTATCTCTTTGGAGTTGTAGACATTCCTGATAGGAACCAAGGCACTTAATCCCACTTTTCAAAATACATGATACAGGGTTCTTGAAGAAGGTTCTCAATAGAATCTCTATATCTGTTTACAGATTGCAAGTTGCTGGTTAATGAAGAGGTCTATTTGCTTTCTCCTAACTACCCGTTTAATTTACAAAATGGCAGGTGGATCTTTGCTGGGTATCACTATTGTCACAGGCATTAATTAGCCTAGATTCATGTTCTCTGAAGACAACGGTCCAGGTCCCTTAATTGCCTTTAGTGATTGTAAAGGGGAAACACCTCTAAAGTTCAAGTTTCTGAAAACCTCACTGTGTGGCCCTCCTACTCAGGTGTCTGCTTCACTTCCTAAGGATGCACTATATATACTTCCTAAACCATCAGTCATCACTAAAGTAGATATTTAATGAGACAGCAACACAGAGTCAATGGCAATATATAAATCCTAAAATTTCATGTATTGTCTTAATGTTTTGAGCCACACCAGGCTCCAAAGTCTTAACTGTGAGGTCCTCTGCTCTTTCCAGATATGCCTCCCATTTAGTGGGAAAAGCTTTCCACCTGGCTAGTTTCTCTATCAGCCAAACTAAACTTACTGCATTCTCTCAATTTAATGGGTTTCACTTCTCTTCCAGACCAAGGCCGCCCCTGTCTTTTATTAACACAATGATGGCTTCTGTAGCCTCTGGTGGTTTATTTTGTTCCATAATGCAATGCTTATGTGGCCCAGTAGGGGCATACACTGTCCTCCTCCCCAAGGGAGTTAGTGTATGTGACTACAATTGCTATTAATTCGGTTGGTTCCATGTTGAGCTTTGTGTGTTTGGACTTTCACATTGTTTAGGATGCAGATCATTTGCCTAGTAGTGGGGTGAATAGGAAGTGATTAGAACACTAAGTATATACTATCATCCATTTTAAAATTATGAAAAAGCCTTTTATAAGATTCCAAAGTAATTTCTTTTATTTTTTGAAATTGTATTTTCATGGTACTAACCACACATCTGAAGACATATTAAGAATAATAAGTGAGTTTGATCAAATTTATACCAAAAAATTGTTTCTTGTTACAAGCTAAAAAATCTTGACACATATGTATATATGTATATTTAAACACATAAATGAAGATATACATTGAAAATAATATTCGAAAATTCTCTTTAACAAAGACAACATGTCAAAATAGGATTAGTAACAAATGCCATCATAAAGAAATATATAAAATTTTCCTAGAGTTTAAAAAAAAAGTCTGGAGTGTAAAGGAAGAATTTTGTAAAATAAAAATTATGTTCAAAACTTACTTTATTATATTTTAAATGTATTAAACTGTAAAAATTAAGACTTTATGGAACTTATGTAGTAATAGATTAGCAGAAATAATTAGACTATAATATAACTGTAGCTTTCAAACCAGTAATGGAGTGAGTGATTATTAAAAATATGGTGCTTGAAAATTGTTAGTCACCTGGAAAAGTGATTTGGACATCTTACATTTTACACTAAAATTAATTCTGAAAATTCTAAAAATTTATAAAATAATACTATTCCTAGAATAAAGTATACATCAATAAAACAATGTCTGGGTAAGAACTTTTGATGCCTGAACTAATGGACAATATAGAGAAAGAAAAAGAGTAATTCTTACAAAACAAAAATTAAGAAACATTTATTATAAAAAAATCTTAAAATTTAAGTAAAATATAAATTGAAAATGATATTTGGGATGTGATGAAAGTATCTTTACAAAAACAGATTAATATGAAAATATGTAAATATCTCAATTGTAAAATGGACTATGGGTATAAATACCTTGAAAAGTACTAGTGGCATACAAATATAGAAAGAAATGATCAAATTTATTATAAAAATATTTTAGTTATAAAAGATCTTGGGAGGACTAGAATAAATTAATAATAAATATTCCCATTTTGAATCCTTCAAAAGCTTGACTATTTCAGAAATCTTGTTAACTAACATTTTTTCTTAACCTCTCAAGATGTTTTATATACATGAAGTTGCCTTACAAGAGTAAGACATTCATGTTTTTCAGCTATTTCCTCTAACTAGAAATCAGGAGCATAGACGTGAAAGACAGGTACTAAGGTGTCTCCGATTACCCTAGGCTGGTATTTATGCTCTTGTATAGTCACCACCCCTTAGGTGTGGGATTATTAGTTGCTTCTTTTTATTTTATTTATGTATTTTTAAATTGTCAGATAATGTATGCATTTGTCAGAGAAAGACAGACAGAAAAAGGGAAGCACCTCTCCATGGTGCATAGTCATGCCACAATCTTTCCTCCTTTATTTCTGCCCGCTGTCTGGATTTTGGGTAAGCGTGCAAACACACCCAGCATGTTTTTCAAGCCACTGAGGCTGTAATTAAAACTGCTGTCAGCCATGTGGGCTCTGGCTCCCTCACTGTGGGACTGCTGGTCTTGCCCATGATATCTTTTCCATGAGAAAACTGAATTAGGAATGGTAGTTAGAATAAGGAGCATATGACTAAGGAAAATATAGGGGAAAGAAAAAAAGCATTACTCTCAGACATAATCTAAGGTTCGTTTGAAAGAAGTGTACATTGCTCCAGGTAAGAGGTCTAACACATTACAAGTTAATGACTGGCAATAGGTCAAAGTTGGCTATTTTTATGCTATCCTTAATTATACATGAACCGTGCCATTACTCCATTACAGAAATGCAGACTGAGTAGATGGTGTCCTGATTCACTATGTTCCGCTAAGAGCTAGAATTACTCTCCTGAACTTCAAAAATATTCTGGTAATTCCTCTGCCATGTGGGTCTTAGTGACAGTCCTTTCCCACCATTCTCCACTGTAAAGCATTATTTGGATATTTGTTCATAACGCAGCACTCAGTCCAGCCTGTAGAATCACCTGAAGTCAGTCACCAAGAATGGAGCTCTGTCAATCTGAGGATATACAAAGGTCCTCAGTGGAAACCACATTTCAACAGGGGCACCACAGATGTAAGTAATGTATTGGTGGGAAGCCTTCCTAGTGCCAGCAGGGACATACTCACCTCAGTAATCCTCCACCCTTACGTGTAAGTGCAAATTGTGTGCTGAAACTCCTCAGAAAACACGACTATTAATACTTTAGGTTAAACCTTTTAGAACTGCCATTGTCAAGTCAAAATAATCAAATAGCAATGACTGAAATTTCAGTGTAATCAGTTGTTTATGATTATGTCTCCAATAAAAATGGAAACCTATTTTAATCAGATAGAGATAGAATAATCGAGGGTGGTGTGGAATCTCCCTACATTTTAAACTTAGTTCTGAGAAATAACTGGAAGACAAATGGAAATTTGCATGATGATAAAGCTAGTGTATGTTTTTTGGTTTTTTTCTCTTTTTTTTTTCTTTTTTTGGAGAGATTTTCACTGTAGGGCGCGTGCGCTCGCCAGACAGACAGAGAGAGACATAGAGACAGAAAGCGAGAAATCACCCCCCAGGGGGGATGGTCATGCCGCAATCCCTTCTCCTCCATTCTCCTCTCGGGATCTTGGGCACGCACGCACACGCGCCCGGCGTGAGTTTTAAGCCACCGGGTACGGGACATGAACCGCGGTCGACTACGTGGGAGTCCAGTGACATAGCCATTATGCTAACTGCTGGTTCCCTGTTTTTATTCTCTTTTCAAGGGATGCTTTGATTCTAATGTAGCTGTCATTCTGTATCTTCAAGGTGACCTATTTTTACCAGTACTTGACCTTTCAGAGAAAATAGTGCAGATAGGTGTAATAATGTTTATTTCATCTTTGTTCCTTTTTTTCCAGCAAAAGACATTTAAAATGAATTAAGTTCTCTTACTATTTGTTAAATATAATTTCACAATTACACAAGTAAAAAAGAGAACCAGATTGTGCCTTAGGAAGGGAAAAAAATACATTGTGCCTTTGTCTTAATTTTCTATTGTTCAATGATGTAAGTTGGTTACTACTAAGTAATGCTTTATTGAGCCACATTGAGATAATTTCAGTTATATTCTTCCTTTCACAGTGGTAACTCTGTGTTTTACTTAATTTAGTTTGCTTATAATTAAAAAACAAACCTCGTGTACTTAATTACGTTTATTTTGTTCTCAGATTCCCCCTCTTAAGTAACTGTGTAATCAGTGATCAAGTGTACCAAGCTTTTAGAACGGTTGGTGTCTATAGGGTATTTGTACCGCCTCATTTGGTGGTCTGGTCTGAATGAAGATAATAGTGTTGATATTAGTTGAATTCAGCTATAGAACAATGCTTTCAATTTATTTTAAGGACTACAACCCTTGCTATTGCATATAAGCCCCCCACCCACCCTGGAGGAAAGTATGCACAGCATTTCAAAGCACAGGATGCGATCCATTTAGAGCTGAACAATACATTCCTGAAACAGCTGAGATCCAGGTGCTCTGAGAGGCATGTGTTTATTTTGACTGTGGCCATGTAAAAAGTACAACTGGAAACCAGAGGAGACTTTCCATCATAGTAGAGAGAGCTTTCAGATTGAGGATGCTGCAAACTAGGAGACTTTTTAGTGCTGGAAGGTAGGGTTACCTATGGGCAGATAAAACACTCATTCCTGTGCTTGTAAATTAACGAGTAAATATATCTTTGCTGCTACATCTTTAGGTGATTTATTTGTTATGCATCTGAAATCTGTCTTTAAATTGTGGCATATTTATTTATATAGATGTATGTATTTCTTCTTTCATTTTTCTTTTTAAGACAGGGTCTTGGAGTGATGACCCTCCTGCCTCAGTCTCCCAGCTGGTACCACAGGCAGTCCCACATCACCACACATGGCTCTTTTTAAGCCAGGGTCCTACTATGTTGCCCTGGCAAGCCTTGAGTTTGTGAATCCCCTACCTTACCCTCCCTAAGTTCCTGAGGTCAGTATGGCTTCACATGGCCTTTGGGCTGGACCAGGGTAGAAACCATGGCCTGCTGTCATAGAATACAACATTTAGCACATGCCATCTCCACTGGGCCTACATTGCTGATGATAATTTTTTAAAGATTAAAAAATAAATGAAAACAAAAAAAGGGTAAAAAAGGAACGATAAAAAAACAAGTAATCCGTCTGCATGCCAAATGCACTCATTTGCCTACACTTGAGACAGAACATCTAAAGAATGGTACATAGATATTGAGTCTTTTAGTACTTGGGAGCACCTCTCTTGTTAGAAAGTAAGCAATAGCATATTTATTTTTAATGTGAAAATGCTTATGACATTTTTATTAGTTAGACTCTTCATCTAAGATCCTGGCTCAATGTTTGTCACCATTAGCTTTCCCTGTGAGACCTACTTAGCAGTATCAGTTTTAGAAATAAACACGGATAGAGCCAGCAGATGGCTGGATGGTTACATTGCAGAACTCCCACATAGTCGACTATGGTTCAAGTCCCAGACGGATGGCTTACAACTCATGGTGGGATCATGTGCATGTGCACCCAAAATCCCAAGAGGAAAATGGAGGAAAAGGGATTGCAGCATGGCGTTTCTCCCCGGGGTGGGGGGTGATTCCTCATTTTCTGTCTCTGTCTCTCCAATGAGTGCACACACCCTATAGCAAAAATCTCAAATAAAAAGAAAGAAATATGGATGAACCAAGAGGAAATAAAATGATTTCTCTAATATTATGAAACTCTATCTGTCACACAAACAAAGACTCTATTTTCTTTTTTTAAAGTTCCAATTGAAAGTTTCTTCAGGGCAATAGAAGTAAACTCTGTTTACATTTATTTATTTTGATTTATTATGTGGAAGTAAACTCTTTCTGTTTACATTTATTTATTTTGATTTATTATACTCAAGGCATTTGTGAGTTATTTTAACTTTTTTGTTGTTCTTAAAAAAATCTTTAATCTGAATTTTTCACTAAGTAATCAAATAAAAAAAAAAGAAAACAAGGGGGCCTGCAGGTAGTATAGTGGTCAAGGCACTGGGCTCCCACGTGGCCAACCGTAGTCCAAGTCCTACACCCAGCAACTTGAAACTCATGCCAGGTGTGTGTATGTGCATGCCCAAAATCCCAAGACAAGAATGGAGGAGAGGACTGTGGTGTGGCCATCCTCCCTGAGGGGTGATTTCTCACTTTCTCTCCATCTCTCCATCTCTCTCTGTCTTCCCACGGAATGCATGTGCCCTATAGCAAAAAAACTCTACACACACACACACACACACTCACACAAAAAGACAACTAGCAAGACATTTAGATCCATTTTCTCATATCCTAGTAAGTGGCTTTAATTGCATTGGGAATAGAAATTAATTGAGAAGCCCCGCTATCTTTGCATAGTTGCTTGAACTTACACATTATCTTTGGAGTTCATTCTGAGTGAGCAGCTTTTTCACACTGTCTTCACATGCCATGACCTAATATGAACAAATGTATGTGTAATTTGCTAGTGCATCACCACTGAGATGCTGTGATTCAATGTAGCCAAAGTACATAAAAATGACAGTATACTTATTTCCCAATTATCCCACAGCAGCAGAGTAACCAGGGTTTCAATGTAAAGTATAATTGATTCCTAATTACTGTACTTTCGCAGAAAGGCCACAGTCCATAACTTCATTAAATAGTGAAAACACAAATAACTATTCATAAGGAAAGAATTAGCATATACCATATGCTTATTTACTTTCTGATCTGGAAATGTTTTAAGTTCTGAGCTCTGAGAAGGTTACACAGTCTGCACTCTGTCATTGGAATGTTCTTCAGGGAGCGAAGATTTCTCCAGTGATGTTCATTTAGGAGGGGGAGATAAAATATTGGCTGTTTGATGTGCTCTACAGGACTTGGCCCAGTTTGGAGGCCATTTTCAAAATGGGTGTACAACAGCAAATACCCATTTGTGAACTGAGGGTGCATTTGCTGTCCTACCCATTAAGACTTGTTAGGGTTCAAGGAGGGTAGAAGAGAAGTGATAGCGTGATAGAACACTGGGGGTAGGATGTGTGTGCTGCTTTCTATGGGAAATGGAGTGCAATGTCTAATCATGAATCCTGCTCAAGCAATTTTCGTTGAGAGGTCCATGTGGTAATGCAATACGCCTGTATACCATGAAGATATGAGCACACAAAATAAAACACACACATGCACACACACGTGTATACATGCACATACACAGAATGAAGTGAAGCCTGTTAATACATTACTTACGTGAAAGTACAGAAAGCTGACTTAACAGTGCTAGAGTTATTTTCCTACCTTTACATTACCCTGTTACAGAGTTTTCTGGAGGCATTCTTGGTTTCCATACACTTGGCAAAGAGTCAGATGATCTGCAATCGTTGGACTGCGATATAATTTTAAATATTTACACTGTGAAATATTTGAACAATGGTAATAAAAATAATTCACTGGAAATGTCTGCCATAATCGAGGTGTGCTCTTTGAAACACACTTCCTTTATCATGTTCAATAAGTGCATCATGGCCTGGAGAGATTGCATTTATGCACTGGCCATTTTTTAGTTCAGGCCTGTGCACATTTGATCACATAAAATTGTACAGGGAAATAAAGCCCTATAGCATTTGCATATCATATTGAATTAATGAATGTCAGGCAGATACAGGCTCACCTCCTAGTCCCATGCTTTCAGCATGACATGATAATTGAGGAAATAAGCATTAAGAAAACATATACTGAAAACCTTTGGGGTACCAGCAATTAGCATAATGGCTATGTCGCTGGACTCCCATGCAGTCGACCATGGTTCGACTCTCAGACTCCATGGCTTAAACTCATGCCAGACGCATGTGCATGTGTGCCCAAGATCTGAGAGGAGAATGGAGGAGAAGGGATTGCGGAGATGGCCATCCCCCCTGGGGGGTGATTTCTTGCTTTCTGTCTCTCTGTCTCTGTCTTTCTGGTGAGCGCATGTATCCTATAGTAAAAACCTCTCCAAAACAAACAAACAAACAAACAAACAAAAACAAAAACAAAAAATCTTGCTCAGAATTCCTCTCCAGGCTGGTATACAGAGCCTTCAATGCTGGGTGTATTAGTTAATAAAAATTTCCAAGCTAATCCCTTTTCTGGAGAATTTCCTTGGTCCCTTCACATGAGAGTCTATGTCTCCCCTCCCTGCTCATCAGATCTTAGCCAATGACTGACTTCTGTAGAGGTACAAATTTCAGAGAGCTTGTGACAGGTGTGACTAGCACTGTTGTCTAATTTGGGCTTCAGAATAAAGCTTGTTTCTGGCTAAGTATTCACGAATTCTTAACTTTTCTCCCTGGCCTGTTTTAAAAGTTCTCCTAGTAAACACATGCCCAAAAATCTCCATCTCAGTCACTTCTATAGAAGCCCGTCTAAGCTTTCTGGTAAGGAGTGGTCCTTTCTAGGAAGCATATTCCATGAATAATATTCTGGACTTCACTCATTTACTGATTGTTTGGCCTTAGCATGCTATCACTAGAACAGGGAGGAAGTTGGTAAGACTCCATCACTCTATAGCTGGGGTGAAGGATGTGAACTGGGATGGCATATGGATGAAAGGGGACACAGAGGCTGGTACCATGTCTACAGCATTTGAAAGGTCTGATGGAAACAGAAGAACTGAGAAGTATAAAGTAGATACTTATTGCTATGCACCATTGACATGTTGAAGAGAGAAAATGACAGCTCAGATCTACTGACCAAAAATCTTAAAGCAAAGAGAGTCAAAAGTCTTTCTTGACAGTACTTTGAGACTCTCCCCCCTTGGATTCCTAGTGCAGGACCATTAAAGCTCAAGCCCAGGGTCATTGCAGCAGCCAGTGTTGCCACACAGCAGGCTGATGCCACAAGGGAAGCCTGGGTTCATTTCCTCACCCATTCAGAAAGCTGGGTATAAGGGTGCATACCTGCAGTCCCTGCTACTTAGGAGACTAAGACAGGAGGGTTGCAATATAGCAAGATTCTTTTAAAAAAGAAGTGAAGTTCAAACCCAAGACTTAAGTATAGGAGTGGTAAAACATCAGAAAAGCCCAAATTCTCAACGTAAGCAAGTCTTCTATGTCAGGTTGGGATGTGAGATGGAAATAATATATAAAACCCTAAATTTTGAAAGGATTATCTTGGATCTTGAAGTTCTGCTGAAGCCCGAAGGCCTTCAGCTTTTTACTTCTAGCCTTTTACTTAAAACAATCTAGAAACCTCAAATTTGTCAGAAATAGATGACAATGCTTGCCTTATTCAAGATGTGTGCCCAAATGATTTTCTGCCCCATGTACTCTTAGAGTTAAATCTCAGTGCAACCCAGTCAGAGGAGGTGTGTGTAATCAGCATGGAAAGGTCTTGTATATGAAAGGAACTGAACTAGGAACTAGCTGGCCTGGAAGCTTTTATGAGGGCACTAGCAGGCTGTGCGGAATATAAAGCTGAATGAGGGAGTGTTTGTCAATATCGAGGCACTCTCTGGTGGCAAGGAATTTAATGCTCGTTCAATGACAAAAGTGTTAGAATTCGTTAAATGAAGTAGTGTGGCCAGAGCTGCTTTGATAATATATTAAGAAATGAATAAAAAGATTCAGAAACTGGCATGCTAGAATGGGCTTATTCTTGAACATCCCTTAACCCACAAGTTCCCTGTAGTGCTCAGGAGGGCTAGAGCCATTTATCGAAGCAACAAGGAGTATGTCAGTGAGGGGATATAGTATTATTCAAAGCTCAATATTGGCTTCTCTAAAGTTCAAGGCTAAAGGTAGAATATATTGTTACAGAACTGAGGACAAATGCATTTATATGTATGTATGTATGTATGTATGTATGTATACCAATGAGAACAGTAGTGTCTATCTAGCTATTTCTCTACACACATGCATATTACTGATTCACCCGCTTCTTCCTCCAAGGTGCTTTGTGATCCTTTCTTGGAAAGGGTATTATCTACCTCTTTTAAAGTATACTGGTGTTCTGTATTGTCTTAGCTGGTGGTCTGTCAGCTATGGCCACAAAAAGAGACACAGTGGAAACATCAGAAAACAAAGTCACAGGTCAAACTTGTTAGCAAGTGGAACATCTGGCCATAGGATATCAAGAGACCATGCATCTAGAACTGCCCATGATAAACCAGGTTCTGTAATAACCACCAGCTAATATAATTACTCAGCATTGCAAGAAGTTTTATGAACCAGGTACTGTGGATAGACCTACAGAGACAAAATTGTGATCCCATTTTACTGAACTTAAGCTGTTCTATGTAAAATGTCTGAAGTGTTGAGGGCCAAAGGACGCTTTTCTTCATTTCTTCTGGGTTATACCTATTACAATTAAAAAATAAATTTTCTATTATTTTACATTTTACACAAGCCTGTTATTTTGGAATCTCTCTTTATATACATATACACATATTTATATACAATATACATATGTGCACACTTAAACATACACATATATGAAAGGACTCAAAAAGTTTGTGGAAAAATGAACTAGAATAATAAGATATAAAAGAAATGTAAATTATTAGGTCGTCAGAAAAGTTATGATGTATTGTTTCTCTTTTTCTATGGAAAAAGGCATAATGAATTTTCTGATGACTCAATATTTTTCTATATAAGCTCAGTCAAGTTCAAAACACTTTTGAAAGTGATGGTATTGATTATTTAGTTCAGCTCTAAAGAACTTATGGTCTTGAAAATTTAACCATGCCAGAACAGTCTCTTTACATTATTAACTGAGAAATATAGGCACATTTTAAATATTTTTTTAACTTGCAAACAAAGAAGCCAGAAGGAGCCAAATTATGACTATAGGTCATATACTTCAGGATTTCCCATTGAGAAATGACTAGGAGCATTGCTGTAATGGAGAAAGACTCTCCGGTAAAGCTTTCTACAAAATTTTTCTGCTGACATTTGGCTTACTTACTCAAAACATTCTCAAAATAAGCAGATGTTAGTACATTTTGGCCGTCCAGATGGTCAACAGGGCGATGCCTTGAGCATCCCCAAGACTGCTCTCCGATTTTGACCAGTCTGCTTTTGTTTTGACAGGCCCAATTTTACTTTCTGGCACTCATTGCTTTGGTCATGCTTTGTCTTCAAGACAATACTGGTAAAGTCATTTGTCATCCCCTGCTATAATTCTTTGAAGAAATGCTTCAGGATCTTCATCCCACTTGTTTACAATTTTCATTGAAACTCTTTTCATGCCTGCAGCTAATACGGTTGCAACAGTTTGACAGCCAGTAAGTACAGAGTTTGCACCACTTTAATTTTTTAGTTGGAAGTGTGCAAGCTGCCCAGTTGACTTGTCTGTGGCGTTGGCCATCATTACTGCTATTAGTTGTCAGTCCTCAATTCAGAAATAAACAAGAAACTTTTTTCTTACAAATTGATGTGGGTGGTCTGCCACTGCAAGTGTCATCTTTAACATCATCTTATCCCTTCTTAAAATAAATTATTCATTTATAAACTACAGATTTCTTTGGGGCTTTGTCTTGATATACTTTTCAAAAGTGTTAGTGATTTCACCCTTCTGCCACCCCAATTTCCCCATAACTTTAATTATTGCTCTTGCTTCAATTTTAGCAGAACTTATGTGCTCTGAAAGGGGATCTTTCAAACTAATATATTTCCATTTTAGTATTCCAGATTAGATCCTGTTCAGACATACTGTAACAAAATAGTATGTGTTTATTTTTGTGCACAAAATTTTTGACACCTATGGATAATTTTTTTCATAATTTTTTTCTGTCAACTTTTTGAAGACCCCTATATATATATATACACACCCCTATATATAAACACAAACACACACATACATTTACAGTATATTTATATATATATGTATACACACACACACACACACACACACACATATATATATATGTAGTAAATTTACTCATCCCCAAAATATCTGTTTTTAAATGTATTGATAAAATAGATAATGCTTTCATGATAGGTATCTATCAGCTGTGCTAGCTATTGGAAATATTTAGACTAATTAAGGTCATTAGCAAATCAATCAAATGGGGAAAGGCATAGAAAGCAAACATGGATACCAAGGGCAATGTAGGAGGAGGGTGGGACATGGCACAGGGTGAGGGATAGGGAATCAAGGATGGCGAAACAAAAAACAAAGTATACAAGACATAAGAAGTGGAAAATTATTTACTGATAGCATTATTTACTGATGTGCTTGATTGAGCCAATATACAGTGTATTTTGGGTGGAAAATTCATTTGTATGCTGTGATGATGTATAGTGAATTAATGTAATAAATAAATAAATTTAAAGAAAAAAATAGATAATACTATGCATAGATTAAATTACCTTTCAAATTTTAAAGAATATAATGCAATGTCCTAGTATTCAGTATTACTTGAAGTTAATTTTATCTGATTGTTCTTTCTTTAAACATAGCCTATACTATTCTTTCTGAAAATTTTACTAGGAAGAGTATGTTCTCAGAATTCTTTGGACTCTTAAAATCTGAAAGCTAGTATGTACTTTTTTTTTTCTGTTTGTTTTCATATATATATAGGTTATGTCTTTTCTGCACTATCTTTCTCTATGCTTCTTTACCTTTAATTAGATGAATCTAGTGTCTTCCATCTATGTATCTTAACTTTTCTGTCATATTTATCATTATTTGTAAGTAGTCCTCTGCATTCTGAAAGATTTCTTTAAGTTTAGTATTTGGAATAATTGTTTTATCTATTCTAATATTCAGTCTGTTTGTTTAATCTTTTAAGTAATTTTTTATCATTTAAATAATTTCTAGGAGCTCTTTATTCTGAGTGTTCTTTCATAACAACTGGTTATTTTCTTAGCGATAACAATGTCTACTTGCGTTTCTCAAGGGATACTATTTGAATTTTTAATGCCTTCTTTTAGTGCCAGCAGTATGTCTGCTGCTTTCAGGGTCATTTGTTCTGTGTGCTCATTTTGGCTCATCTATTTCATGCTCATAGTTGCTCTCAAATTTCTGATGATTATTAGCTCATGTTTATGAATGAAAGACTATGTTATTACATATGTGATATGAATTACTTCTTCAATTGTAAAAGTGTATTTTATAAAATAGTGTCTTCTTGAATGAAATGACTACAATTCACCCTAAAAAAAAGAGATTTGTTAACCAATAGGCACCTCCAAAGGGTGTTCAAACAGTGGCCAGGTAGGCTCATTGAGGATCCTCATGATCACATTAGGAGAGCTAAATTCTGAAATTGGATTAATATAGTGAATATCACCTGGGCTGAGCCAACAACTTCTTTGATTCTCTCTTTTTAATATAACAGTACTTCAAGCTTAAATATCCCTTTCCTTTAGTACTTTAAACCCACATATAAGGAGATTTCAAAAAGTTCATGGAAAATGGAATTAAAGTACAATTGATTTGGTGCAAAAAATTGAAATATATTCCTGTATTTTTTTCATAGTGTGCATTTTCCTTGAACTTTTTAGAGACTCTCCATATGTCTTAGGCAGGCTGCTGTCAGCAGTTCTGTGCATGAGGAGGCGAGAGAATGTGATTAACCCAGTTATTTAAACAGTAGTTCTTAAATACAGAGATAGTTATCCTAAAGACATTTTCTGCTTTTCAGGGTTTTTTTGTTTTTTGGGGTTTTTTTAGTTCATATCTGACGTTAGTCTCAGCTTTCTGTAAAGAAACTTAGAGAGCCCTGGCGGCTAGGTTGTGGTTTTCTCTGATCTATCTGCTATCTCAAGAAATCTTCTATGATTCTTCCAAAATTTTCTCAACAGTTTTACCCTCACATAACTGTATATTTTTCTGAGTGCCTTGGGTCTACCATTTTCTATTCTGTTTCCTGCTGTTTTCTGCAGGTATTGAATTCAGTAACTTGAATCACAATTCCTATGGATAGTTTTATTGTTTATTATAATTTTCAGGAGCTCCATATCTCACTTTAGCAAAACTGGATGGATCCAGTTAACAGTTATAAGGTGCAAAGATCTATGCATTAAACTATACATAAAATACCAGTAATCCAATTGAAATTTTCCAAGCAATTTTTAAAAACCATTTGTGAGAATGAGCACTGAGATAAATATTTGAGTGTGTAATTTAAAAATATTATCAGATAAATAGAAAAGTATATTTTTTCTTAGAAATTCAAACTATAAATGGATAAAAGTGTCTGTCTAATTCCTTCAAATGGATTACTTATGGATTTAGCTTCAACTATTAAGGAATGGAAGAAGTTAGATATTATTAACTTTCTTTTTTTTTTTTAAAGCTTCTGAATTCTATAAAGAGTATTATAAGATTGCATGATGGTGGCAAGCAGGTAGTTTTGTGGTTAAGGTGCTGGACTCCAACATGGATGACTGCAGTTCTAATCCTGTACCTGATGGCTTGCTTTCTCACTTTCTCTCTGTCTCTGGTCAAATAATAATAATAACAATAATAAAATTAAATTAATTCAAATAATTCTGTAAAAAAAGATTGGTGAACTATTAAAGAAAAAATATGCATTTCAAATTATTTATATAAATCAAGGTTGATTTGTTACTTTAAATCCAGAAACATTTTGAATTGGAAACTGCTATGAAGAGGGAACTCTCATCCTACATCATAAAGTTAAATTTATGTTATTCTTCAACAGAGTTTTGTAATTCTTAATTAATACATATCTAAATGCTATAAATTTGAACTTACATATATATGTGTATTCTCACCCAGAGAGTACATTTTTAAAAAAACAATTATTATATTTTAAACTTATTTGATTTTATTTGTTATTATCATTTATTTTTAAAATTTGACCAGAAAGACAGAGGGAGAGAGAAAGGGAAAGTAAAAAAGCAAGTTGCCTGGTCCAGGACTTGAACCATGGTCAGCCATATGGGAGTCCAGCACCTTAATCACCATGCCACCTGCTGACCCCAAAACAATTATTTTTTATTTTTATTTAACTTTATTTATTTATTTATTTATTTATTTATTTTAATTTGGTCAGAGAGGAAAAAAGTGAAAGAGAGAGGGAAGGTGAGAAAGCATGTCAACAGGTCTAGGATTGAACCATGGTTGGCCATTTGGGAGTCCAGCAACCTCAATTACCACGCCACCTGCCAACACCAAGAGTCCAATTGTATATGTTTTCTATATTGTTTCCTATTTAACATTTTATTTTAAAATGTGGAAAGTGGTAATAATACTCAGATTCTCTCATTCTAATTTATTTAACAGTAAATTGATATTTGTTTTCATTTGATTTTGAAATATTGTTAGCTACTCTAGAAATCAATCATTTGTGAGCATTGGCTTTTCCTGGGACCAGCAGCTGGCATAATGGCTATGTCACTGGACTTCCATGTAGTCAACCGCGGTTCGAGTCCCGGATCCGGTGGCTTAAACTCACACCGGGCACATGTGTGTGCATGCCCAAGATCCCGAGAGGAGAATGGAGGAGAAGGGATTGCGACGTGGCCATCCTCTCTGGGTGATGATTTCTCGCTTCTCTGTCTCTCTCTGTCTGTCTGGCGAGCGCATGCACCCTATAGCAAAAACCTCTCCAAAAAAAAGATTTTCTTACTGTTACAATGATGAAAGAAAAAATAATAAAAGTTTGAAGGCTTGAATTTTAATGATTATTGCAAACTTATTTTATAGCATATGTGTTGAGAAATTCAAATATTACCTTCTAAAACAGTAGTTAAAATCATCTGACTAGGGACCAATAGACAGCATAATGGTTATATCACTCGAATCCCACATAGTTCAAGTCCAGGACCTGGTGGCTTAAAAACTCATACCAAGCATGTGTGCATGTGTGCTCAAGATCCTGAGAGGAGAATGAAGGAGAAGGGATTGTGGCATGGCCATATCCCCTGGGGGATGATTTCTAACTTTCTGTCTCTCTGGCAAGTGCATGTGCCCTTTAGCAAAAATTTAAAAGAATCATCTGACTAAACAACTAACTCTCCATGCAACTGAAGGATTAAGTATAAAGATCTGAGAATTATCCTCATTAAACTGGTTTATGATATTTGAATTTCTCACCAGTTTGGGAAAATTCTTGTCATATTAAAATTGGCGCATGCTTTACTATATATATGTGTGTGTGTGTGTGTAGATCTTTTACCTTTTTTTTTTTTTTTTTAAGAGTTTTTTCCTACGGGGCTGCTACAGGGCATGTGCGCTCACTGGAGAGACAGAGACCAGCAGGTGGCATGGTGATTAAGGTGCTGGACGCTCCCACATGGCTGACCACGGTCTGAGTCCTGGACCTGGTGGCTTGCTTTCTCACTTTCCCTCTTTCTCTCTCCCACTCTTTCTCTCTCTGGTCAAATTATAATAAAGTGAATGAATAAATAAAATTAGATGAATAATAAAACAAATATTTGAAAAGAGACAGAGACAGAGAGATTAAAAGCAAGAAATGACCCCTGGGGGGATGGCCACGCCCAAATCCCTTCTTCTCCATTCTCCTCTAGGGATTTTGGGCACACATGCACATGTGGCCAGTGTGAATTTTAAGACACCTGGTTCTGGACTCGAATTGCAGTTGACTACATGAGAGTCCAGTGATGTAACCATTATACCATCTGCTGGCCCCAAGACCCCTTACATTTAACATTCTAGAAGATAGAAAAAGATGTTAAGTATGTGTTGACATACTTTAATTTCCACAGGGTTCTGAATATGCAACTTAATTATCTTTCTTCTTTGTTAAGCAATTATAATATGTCAAATAGTAGGGAATTGGATCTTTAATAATGGTCTATTGAATCATTTCACTACTAACATTTTAATGGAATTCAAATTTAATACATTAGTTTTGAGATATACAAATAGAATAAAACTTCTTTGTTTTCTAAGCGAGTCTTACTCATGAACTGCACTGGAACTAAAGGTGGAGTATACATTTTAACTTGTCATTTCAATATTGCTTTCACTTTTGGTGTACAGATTTTCAGGTAACTCAATCTCCTTCAGGTAAATTCTAATCTGTAACTGCTCTTTTCAAAGGTATAATCTCTATACAGATATAGCTCAGATATTGTGGGTTTTATTCCAGACCACCACAATAAGGCAAATACCACAATCAAATGAGTCACACACATTTTTTGTTCCTAGTGCCTATAAAGTTATGCATAGACTATATTGTAGTCTGTTAAGTGTACAGTAGCATTATGCCTAAAAAACCAATGTATGTACATTAATTAAAAACTACAAAATAATTTTTAAAATTCTAAAAATTCTCTGAGCCTTCCAGAGTGGTAATATTTTTGCCAGTGGAGGGTTTTTCCTCTCTGTTGATGGATGCTGACATCAGGGTGGTGGCTATTGAAAGTTGGCATGACTGTGACAGTTTCTGAAAATTAGACAGCACTGAAATTTTATGATCAATTTCACACACACACACACACATGATGCTGTCTGGCAGCCTTTTACCCATAGTACAACTCCTTTCAAATTTAGGGTCCATTTGTTCAAACCATGATGCTGTCTTATCAACCAATAGCCTAAATCCTTTGTTGTCATTTGTACAATGTTCACAGCATCTTCATCAGTAGTTTCCATCTCAAGAAAGCACTTGAGAAGCAGTTCCTTATCCATTAAAGTTTTATTAGGAAACTGCAGCAATTCAGTTGCATGTTCAGGCTAATTCTAATTCTAGTTCTCTTGATGTTTTCACCGTATCTGATGATACTTTCTCCACAGAAGTTGTGAACCTCTCAAAGTCATCCAAAAGACTTGGAATCAATTTCTTCTAAACTCCTATTCATGTTGATATTTTTACTTCCTCCCATGAATCACAGATTTTATTTATTTACTTATTTTTTATTGCAAGAGGGTGTGTGCACTTATGAAAGAGAGAGAGAGAGATTTTTTTTTGTTACCAGACAGAAAAAGACAGTGAGAAAGGAGGAGAAGGTAATCCCCAATGGGGTATGGTTGTTACAATCTCTTCCCTTCCATTCTCCTTTCTGTCAGGATTCTGGGCACATGCCCAGTGTTTTTTCAAGTCACTAGGGCTGGGATTCAAACTGTTATCAGCTGTGTGGGATCCAGCTCCTTTAATCACTAGACTATGGGGCTGGCCCAAGAGAAAGTTTTTGACATCTAGAAAGATGAATCCCAGGACAGCAGGTGGTGTAGTCAGTCAGTTGTTAAGGCACTGGACTTCCACATGTTTGACTGTGATTTTAGTCCTAGACTCAGCAGCTTGAAATTCATACTGGGCTCAAATAATCTATATTTTTCTTATCAATGGAATCATAGAAAATTTTTTTCCATTAGTTCTTTTTAAAATATAAATAAATTTTGTGTTTAAACTTGGGTTCCATTCCCAAGATAGCTCATTAACATGTATGCAGCTATTACAAAATATTAAAAATACAAAATCTGAAACATTTCTGGTCTAAGAACGTTAGATAAAGAATACTGATTCTATATAAGTAAATGATAAGGTAGGTTATTAAAAATATAATTTATTCATCCTTAAAAAAAGAGTTGCACTTTAATTACATATCTTCACAACTTTCCTTTTTAAAATTTGTCATAGAGATAGAGTGAATGTGAGAAAGCACCCCCCCAAGAGGGATGACCATGCCATAATCCCTTCTCCATTCTCCTCTCAGGATTTTGGGCATGCACACACATGCACCCAGCAGGTTTCTCAAGACACTATGTCCAGGACTCGAACCACACAGTTGGCCCTGCCTAAACCACTATACCACCAAGCCGGCCCCCAATATAATTTATTCTATTTATTATAATTATTTGATATTTACCTGTGCTATTTATAAACAATACTAAAAATTAATAATTGATATGCAATGTGAAAATATAGAAAAATATAGAAGCTTATTTAGAAAGAGTTCTGATGTGTGAGATAACTTTTCTCAAAAGTCCAGGTATCAGTATGGTAGGTGCATAACTGACGAAATAAAAGCAGGTAGAAAAAAAGAAGATAATGAGTATACTAATAATTGTCTTTGAGAACATAAGTTTTCTTTTCTAATCCTGAAGGAAATACAGAGAATTTTTAAGTGCATATTTTTAAACATTCATTTGTATTCATTTCAGTGAAACAGAAATAAAATAATCTGAGATAAAAATATAGTTTCATTTATGTGAGAGGGAAGTATCTTTTAAAATAACATATGTCAAAATGTGGAGAGAGGGCTGATATATTCCATTCTAGATTAGAAAGTTTAAAAAAAGGGAAAGTATGACTGTAGACTAGATGTCAATGAGATAGAGGGTTGTTTCATATAAAAGTTTAAAATGTCACATACATGTTGTAAAGAAATTAAGAGGAAGGGAATCAAGGGGGTAAAAAAAGCAAAACATGTAAGGGACACATAAATGGAAAATTATCTGTCGATGATAATACCTTCAACTAGGCTAATATACAGTGTATTCATGCTGGGAAGATTCATTTTATAAGCTGTAATGATATATTGTGATTGAATGTATAAAAAATAAATAAGCTATGAAAGAAAAAAATAAAGTGAATATTGAAGTTTTTTTTAAAAAAAGAAAAGAAATTAAGAAATTATGAGGTTTCCAAACGGGTGCTTATCAGCCTGGAATTGGTGACTAATATGCAGAGAGCGCAGAGAACCAGCCTGTGCACGGGAGAGAGAGGATCTGCCTGTGACCGGATAGGCCCCTTCCGTCATTCGAGTGATTTGAACATGCTTCTTCTATTGCATATTAGATGTAGAACCACTAACTTTAATCAGAAGAAAAGTATGTTACTTCTCAGTTACAAAACCAGAATTAAATATAAATAATATCAAATAAGCAATTTAGTAAAACATAGTATGATTTTTAACATTTTCCCCTTAGTCTCGTCAGTTTCATTTAGGGAAACACCAAGGTTATTGTTCCAAAATACTTAAATAAACTAATAGACACCAATTTGTCTATTGTTAGTCTAGTCCTTAGACTAAATTTTCCAAAGAGGTAGATGATGAATAATTTGTCCAAATGTTTTTGTTTAAGTTAAACTAAAAAAAGGCACTTTCCAACAGTTTATGTAATGCGATTTATAAAGGCAAAATTTGTATATACTTAAAGGTCTAGAAAATAATACACTACTAAAAATTAACAAGATGTGGGGAAGCCCAGTGGCTTGGTGGTTAAGGCAGCTGGATCTCATGTAGCCAACTGCATGGTTCAAGGACTCAGTGGCTTGGAAAACATGCCAGGTGCATATGTGTGCATGCCTACAATCCGGAGCTCTCTTTTTCTTTTTCTTTCTCTTTCTTCTCTCTCTCTTTCTCTCCCTCTGGCTGGTGCATGCACCCTTTAAGAAATTTAAATAATAATAATAAACTGTTAAAGTTTTAAAAAGATTAATTTATAAAGTTAACAAGAAAGGGGCAATGGGGACATGGTAGTTAAAGCAGCTGGATCCCAAATGATCGACTATGAGGTTTAAGCCTCAGACCTACCAGTTTAAAATACATGCTGGGTGCATGTGCATGTGTGCTCAAAATCCCTAGAGGGGAAGGGATTGTGGTGTGGCCATCTCTCCTAGGGGATGATACCTCACTTTCTTTCTTTCACTCTCTGTCTCTGTCTCTCTTCAGAGAGAGCACATGCTCTATAAAAATAAATAAATAAATACATAAATAAACAAACAAGATGGTAAAACTGAGAATGTACATTTTACTTTTGTACTTTTCAGATTTTTTAATGTAATATGAAAATGCAACCTGATACTCAGAATATATGTATTATTAAAATGAAGTCAGAACCAGAATACTTAATAACTATTAATTCCATCCATAAACAAATATATTGGGTTGTTGGAAAAGTTGTGATGCATTTTTGCATTAAAAAAAATAGAAAAATAAGTCCACCAACTAAATACTACAGGATTTTTAGAAAAATAAGCTACTTTATGGATCCAGTATCCTGAAATTATTGCATGGAAATAAAGTGTGCAGTGTTAATCCAGAGTACTCAGAAATAGACATGTATTTTAATACAATTTTCCATGCCTTATGCTGGAGTATTAATATAATTCTAATAGAGTAGGCATTGTGTGAGAATAGCCAATAAATAGATATCATTAGACAACTACACATATCCATTCCTACCAGTAAATTAGTGTTTTGAAATGTTTTCATTTTCGTTGATGGTAAGTATTACCAAGTTTCTAATGACAACAATGTTTTATTAAAATGTTTAGAGCTTACTTTAAAGGTTGCAGTAAAAAAGTTGGCTGTTATTTGCCAGATGGTTCATTGTTTAGCACATGCAGGACTGGGTTCAGGACAAATTCTGCTGCATCTCTGATAGATCAATTTTTCCACATCCTCTATTTTTTATTTTTGCAGATCAAAAATGGTAAAACTACCTTAAAATAATTTGGAGTTTCAGTGAGTTAATGCATATGCACATATCTACCATAATGCTTGCAGTTTTTACATTCCTCACCTAACTGTCTTTTGGATGTGTTTATTTACCCACCCTCTATGTCCCCTTCCCAACTAACAGGGTGTTGACCAGCTCCTTGGTTAGGACCACTGCAGCAGTCAGAAGTCCGTCTCAGTTGTTCCCCTTTTTCTCCAAATGGCAGCAAGAACAGTCATTTTGAAAGATTCACATTTGATTTTATCACTTTACTTTATCCCTTTATCATTTTATTTTACTTAAAATCATTCATTGGTTAGTACTTTTTCCTTAGAATAAAGTCTAAAACTATTAACAAAGAATGCGAGGCCCTCTGTGATCCAGTATAGACCGTATTTTCATGTTCTTTGTGCTCCAGTGATACTGGACTTGTTTTGTTCATTTCTGTCTCCAAAGGTTCACACCTGTGATTGCTAAAGGCTGAAGATTCGTCTTCCTATCTATTCTCATCAGTCACTTCCCCCAAGGAGCTTCCAAGTCTCAAACCAGTTTTAATATCCCACTAACTGCCTGCACTTCCTGCACTTCTGTACACCCTGTTGCTACCACCCATCAGCCTGGTCATTATTTCAGACGACTTGTCCTTCCTAGCTTCCTCATACTACACAACCTAAATTCAGTACATTTTTACTAACAGTGAAAACTGACATTTTAAATCATCTACTTATGTTTTATTATTTTTTAAAAAGACTATGCAACTAGAAATATCTAAGTCACCAATGACTTAAATTTTAGACACAAAATAAGGCAACCAATGTAGGTGTATGTGTTTGTGTGTGTGTATTTTCTTGATCATAATATGAAAACAGTATGCTGAAAAGCCTTCACTTTGAAAGTTACACAAAATAGACAATCGAAAAAATGACGGGAGTTCTCGTTATTCTGACTTCTGTATAAAAGCCTTTAAATTCATTGACAGCTGCAGCATCTTCCATTTCCCCATCTAAGAGCAAAGTGCCATTTCTCAATAAACAAGCCTTCAGAGAACTCATCTGTCTAAGCATATTTGATAGATAAATGAATAACATCAAAACTAATGCTCTGCTTAATGGATGTACAACATTCCTAGATCCATCCATTTGCATGTGGATGCGCCATCAGTGTAGGTGGTCTTCCAGTCAGTTATACTTCAGCTGAGCGTGACGTGAGGAGCACACAGCAGCACAGCCTCCTTGAGGAAGCCTTAATGGAGCACAACAGCGCAGATGATCATGAGGGATTAGGACATCGCCTCATAAATCTGCAGTGATGCTGACAGGATCTTAGCTTTCAGAGTGACAGACCTCTCTTCTTACTCATGCTATGGGGTGAATGATACCAGGCTAATGGACTCATTCCACCAAAGCCATTATCTGACCAGTGAATATTTTTTTAAAGAACCATTTTTATGTGTTTTGTTTGCTTATTTTTTTGTTTGTTTAGGGAGATTTTTTGCTATAGGGTGCATGTGCTTGCCAGAGAGACAGAGAGATAGAGGGATAAAAAGCAAGAAATAATCCCCCTGGGGCGATGACCATGTCATAATCCCTTATCCTCAATTCTCCTCTCAGGACTTTGGGCACATACACACACATGCCTGGTGTGAGTTTTAAGCCGCCAGGTCCAAATTTGAACTGCGGTCAACTACGTGGGAGTCTGGGGACAGAACAATTACACCATCTGCTGGTCCTTCTATATGGTTTTATATTCTCCTATAAAATTATAATGTTTGGGTCTTAATCCAGTGTATCCAAACTATCTTTATTGTTTTTTTAAGAAGTTATGGAATAATAATTTTAGCTAAGGATTTATGGAAATTTTTAGCTGTACACTGAAAATTGACATACTTTATAAAAATTTAGTCACAATTAGGCTAACTCTTCAGGGAAAACTGACTTAATATACTCGTAACCCAATGTATACATACAAATCACTGAATTTGTGTTCCTAATAGGCCTACTTTCATCCCTGGTAAACAGCTAAGAGTCTAATCCTTAATCTGAGTTTCTGAGGTAAGGAGAATTTGACAGAGAGCTAGTACTTTTCAGAATATGCTATTAATTTCAGCATGTCATATAGTTAGTTTATACAACTATAGTGACGATTACAGAATCATAGCTCTAGTTTTGATCAATAATATTTTAAAATAAATGGGGGTAAGAAAAAAAACCCAAAGTCAAGCAGTTTAATGATGACTTTTGAAAGTATTTATGGATTCCTGACTGCCTTTTGAGAAGTATTAAGCAAAATTAAGCCATGAAGAAATATTTTATTTTAAAACTTGAGCTAACAATAGGGTTCATTTAGATTTTGAGTTGTCTGAAAGCATACTATCTAACCTCAAGTATTCAGAAAAAACTCACCCCTTCAGAGATACATGGTATCTGTGGTCATGGAGGGCTGGGGTAGGACTGGGAAGTAACTATGAATGGGTACAATATTTCTTTTCAGGGTGTTGAAATGTCCAAGATAAGATCTTGGTGATTGCATAACTCTGTAATATACTAAAAATCATTGAATCATTGGGGCCAGCAGGGGTATGGTGGTTAGGGGCGCTTGTTCAAGTCCTAGACCAGGCAGCTTTCTCTCTCTCTCTCTCTCTCTCTCTGTGTGTGTGTGTGTATGTGTGTGTGTGTCTTGCTCTGGTCAAATTTTAACAATGACAATAATAATAAATAAAATAAAAGACATAACCCTTTTAAAAAAAACTTGAATTGTACACTTAAAATGGGTAGATTATATCTCAGTGAAGTTAGTGAAAATCACAGCATTTTAATAAAGGCATCTTGCCTTACAAAGGGGCTTTGAACCCTTCTAACAGTAAGCTTTACTTTTTGGTCTCATGCCTTGTAGAGATTTGCTTTGACTCTGCAGAGGCTGACAGGTTAATATAAAGTGGATTGAAATGAGAGCCCTTATTCATTGGTATACTTGAACAGTGGGCAACATATTCCCTCATTTTTCTAAAAGTATTGAAAAGATTTTTGATGATATGATACTGAATAAAGATGCCAAAATATTGAAATTTGGTAAGTCTTCATGTTAACTTAAACTGTAACCAGCGCTGAAGAGTATCAGTTCTGCATATTCACAAAGTATACCATATTTGCAAATAATTTAAAGCATATTTGAGCCACAGAGTTTATCAGGATTATACAACCCTTAATATGTCATTTAAATTAAAATACCATATGATAATTTAACTTTTTAAAGGCTTTATAAAATTTATTAAACAATTGATATTTACAGAAGAGAAGGTATTGACTATTACATTTTAAGGCATCCAAAGGGAGTTTAAATGTTTGATTAATAATTCCTATTTTATGGCAAATAGCAGTTTAGAAGTGTGCAATCCTCAATGCATGACAAAAGTATTGTCTTTCCTTTTACAAATGTTATGTTTCATCAACCTATACACACACACAGTTTATAAATCTATGGGAACACAAGAATTTATAAAGGAAATCAATAGTCTTTTCACCTTACTACCCCCTTCCCAACTCCCACAACTTTTTTTTTTTTTTTTTTTTGGCCTGTGTGTATGTGCAGTCACCAGAGAGAGTGAAGGAGCAAGAAAAAGAAAGAGGAAAGGTGAGAAAGCATCCTCCTGTGGGGTTGGTCACACTGCTGTTCCTTCCCCATTTCCCCTTCCTCTTGGGGCTTTGGGCATACCTGCACATGTGCCTCAGAGTCACTCAAACCTCTGGGACTCAAACCATGAGGTCAGCCATGTGGGATCCAGCCACTTTAACCCATAGGCTGGCCTGATTTTTTTAAAACAATTTTATGCCCTGGTTACTCTGTTGGGTTCATTCTCATCTCTATATTATGTGCATATAACATTATACATTTATTCATTACCTGTGAATATCATGTATTGATTTTTGCCATGGTGAAGATTTAGCATTTTAAGACTGTAGTAATATTAGCTCTGTTCATCTTTGATGTTATAGATTTTATCATTGTTTGCTACTTTATTTTTCTTTTTTTAAGATAAGGTCTCACCACATCCCTATCCTGTCTCAGCTAGCTAAGACCACATGGGCCACTGTGCCAGGATCTTATTCAGACTGGGTTTCCCCAGGCCAGCCTTGAGTTCAGATCATCTGCCTCAGTGCTCCAAGTCACTGGGATTGTAAGCACATGCCATGTCCCTGGTTTAGGTTAGAACAAGTATCAATCTCTGGCCTCCCATGTGGCCCCAGCCTGTGGAGCACAGCATCTTAGGGCCTCTGTGGTGAGACCTGTTTCCATCTATTACCATTATTTTAATAGGATATTGGGAGGAAGAGGAAAAAAATCACATATTCTCATTCAGATTGAAATGGTACCTGAAATTCAAATTTTTTCACAAAGACTTCACATTTCATTGAGTGTACCCATTCCATTCAGTGATTCCTCATTCTGTTCTAGACCGGTTCTTCAGGCAGAGTGACTTCAGTCCTCCCTGTCACATAATTACACGTAACCAGTCAGAAATCTCACAGATTTTTTTCTCCATTAAGCCTTTTAATTTTTCCCCTTCTTAGGTTTATTTCAGCTCATCTTTCCAGTGTAGGTTTGCATAATCTTCATATAATGATAGAAAAATTAAAAATAATCTTTCCCAACCATTTCCAATAATGAGTATTAAAAATATGCTATGGTGGGGCCAGCAGATGATATAATGGCTACATCACTGGGCTTGCATGTAATCAACCACAGTTTGAGTCCTGGACCCGACAGCTTAGAACACATGCTGGGCGCATGTACGTTCGTGCCCAAAATCCCAAGAGGAGAATGGAAGACAAGGGATTGTGGCATGGCCATACTCCCTGGGGGAGGAGAGTGTGATTTCTCGTTTTCTGCCTTTCTCTGTTTTTCTGATGAGCATATGTGCCTGTATCAAAAATCTCTTAAAGAAAAAAAAAAGATGTAAAAAAATATATGGTAGATACTTCACAAGATATTATTCATTGACTAACTTTAATTGAGTGAACAGTTGAAGTCAAACAAATCTGAACCATATGTACATAATTAGTATAATTAAATCACATTAATCTGCTTCTATTATGCTAAAAACAGACACAACTCTTACAATTTATAAGCTGTAAACTTTCCAACATCAGTACTAAATGTCTTCAACGAGGTCCAGTTTGCTGTAATGTTATCCCCATTCATCTTGGAAAGTGGATGGATTGTAACTGTGTTTTGATTTGTACAAGGGCATTTCAAAAGTTCATGGAAAATGGAAATAAAGTACATGTTTATGTTGGTACAAAAAATTTTTGAAATCCAGGCATAGTTTTTTATTGTATGCATTTTCCATGAACTTAAAAAAATACTCATTGACTGGTTCCTTCTCAGTATATCAGAATGCATTAGAATAATTTAGGGGTAAAGAAAATCACAGCTGTTAAAATCTTCAGAGAAAGCTAGGCTGAATTTAAACACCACATGTTCTTATAGGAAACAAACTTCTAGAATTATGTTTTCCCATTCTCATTTAACATATACAATCAGTTATCAAAACATTTTCATGAAGGCACCAATAAACATCACTGTGCATAAATGAAAATGGGATGAAAGTAAAAAAGTAGTCCTTGAAAATCTGTGGGGCCAGCAGATGATATAATGGCTAAATCACTGGGCTTGCATGTAATCAACCACAGTTTGAGTCCTGGACCCGACAGCTTAGAACACATGCTGGGCGCATGTACGTTCGTGCCCAAAATCCCAAGAGGAGAATGGAAGACAAGGGATTGTGGCATGGCCATACTCCCTGGGGGAGGAGAGTGTGATTTCTCGTTTTCTGCCTTTCTCTGTTTTTCTGATGAGCATATGTGCCTGTATCAAAAATCTCTTAAAGAAAAAAAAAGATGTAAAAAAATATATGGTAGATACTTCACAAGATATTATTCATTGACTAACTTTAATTGAGTGAACAGTTGAAGTCAAACAAATCTGAACCATATGTACATAATTAGTATAATTAAATCACATTAATCTGCTTCTATTATGCTAAAAACAGACACAACTCTTACAATTTATAAGCTGTAAACTTTCCAACATCAGTACTAAATGTCTTCAACGAGGTCCAGTTTGCTGTAATGTTATCCCCATTCATCTTGGAAAGTGGATGGATTGTAACTGTGTTTTGATTTGTACAAGGGCATTTCAAAAGTTCATGGAAAATGGAAATAAAGTACATGTTTATGTTGGTACAAAAAATTTTTGAAATCCAGGCATAGTTTTTTATTGTATGCATTTTCCATGAACTTAAAAAAATACTCATTGACTGGTTCCTTCTCAGTATATCAGAATGCATTAGAATAATTTAGGGGTAAAGAAAATCACAGCTGTTAAAATCTTCAGAGAAAGCTAGGCTGAATTTAAACACCACATGTTCTTATAGGAAACAAACTTCTAGAATTATGTTTTCCCATTCTCATTTAACATATACAATCAGTTATCAAAACATTTTCATGAAGGCACCAATAAACATCACTGTGCATAAATGAAAATGGGATGAAAGTAAAAAAGTAGTCCTTGAAAATCTGCAGATTAGTTGTGAAACTGCATTCTTATTTCTGTTACATTTGCATACAAATTGATCTGGAAATCCATCAGCTGACTCCATTAATGAGGTCAAGAACAACATGCAGACTTAATCAAACCCTGCTACAACTTTTTTGGTTTACTGTCTCAGGGGATTAAAAATTTCAAAATAGGAAATCTTGTTTGCTATTGCATTTCCCTCCTTTCTAGAATAATTTTTACCATAAGATCATAATTAAATGTCATTTAGAAGTTTCCTCACTTTTCATTTTTACCCCAAAATTATTGATGTGTGTCATACTTGTCACTTTAATTGAACTGGGAGACACAACTGGCATGTAGTGGAATTTGGAATGACAGTATAACATGAATCTATTATCTCAGAAGCTTGAGCAAAATATCTGAGTCCTTCCTTGCTAAGGAAATGGAGAGAAATATGAATACATTAAAATGTTCTTTTTCTTCTCTATCACTATTGTTTCTATGCATTCGTGTCACAATTACACTTTATTTGAAGACACTGTCAAATTATATTCTGTAATATGACAAATTAATAAAAGATTATATTCTACAATTTTCTTATTAGGCAAAGTTTTGAAATACTGCATTTTGTACTTCAAACATTATTTAAGTGCCTCAGCAGATATTTACATAATGTGCAATGGAACAGAGTGAGCAAAAAGCTTTGGTAAATATTCCCAGATTGCGCATATTAATTTTTCCTTTCTGACCCTAAGATTTCACTATTAACCCCAGTCATTGTTGTTTTGCCATAAATTCTGACAACTTAACGTACTCTATCCTCTAACAAGGTTTCTTTCTATAGACATTATGGTGAATATGTGATAACTTGTAAAGTGCTATTAGCAGTGCCGACAAAGACAATATTATTGAATAAGATATGAAAGACTAGATAAACACATCCTTAGTTCTGCAATATAGCCAGTTTCTTTCTACTCAGGTCCTATTTATGATTCTTGGTGAATCAAAGGTTTATATACTGGAATTTAAATAAGTAGAATGATATTATCTGAATCTGGTCACTCAATAGAAAAACTAAGTACTGAGAATGCTTTATGAACATGAAAATTAACTTGAAAAAAATTTCTTTAACTTTTATGCATTCAAATCATGTTTCTCAATTTTTATCAGTACCCAAAGATACCACTTGATATCATCATTAATCTCTCTTCCCCCAAAACGTCATATGATTGAATTAGCAAAGAAAAATCAGGTGTTCTTTATTAACCAGGATTCTGTTACGGATATTTGAAATTCGTCTGGAGACCAGTCTAAGAACAGGGATGAATATCAACTATGATTTCTGTTCAGTACGCTCTAACGTCTTTCTTTACTAAGCGTCTCAAGGCTAGAGCAACACTGAGAACATTTCTTGGTCCATTTCATGTATTTCTTTTTAGATGGAATATTACTGATATTTTAAGAACATGTTATTCTATATTTTGATAGTATTATTAGAATAAAACATGTATTGATGTGATAAGAGTTCCAGGTGGGAGTTATTAATACATAAAATCATGCATTACTGACACATAGATAACAGAAAAGAAATAGGCACCTGTATCAGGCTTTTCTGTGCACAGCTGTGTTCCAATTAATGGACGCAAACAGGCCACGGAAACTCAGCCTGTGACAGAAAGTGTTATTCCATTTCATGATAGCCTTGAGACCTTCTTCAATATGAATTTTAACTATTATAAGAAAGACAAAACATAATCTAGTTACGATTTCGAAGATTGGTAAGACACAGTTATGGTGGCAAGATAGCAGAAACAGATGTACAGAATATGCTTGATATTGTGGCCTACCTAGATGGTGCCTCCTGAAGTTGTGCAGTGCACAACAGGCACAGCCACACTTGACATCCTTGAGCATGAAGATTATCTTTCTTAGGGAAAGTTTTACGGCTAGTCCTTCCAGCTCATTCTTTACCTTATGATTTTGCTCTGGGAGAATGACTTCGACACATTCCCTTACCCAGGATTCTGTGCTCTCTAGCTTCCAAGAAAAAGTGGCAAGATGGTGGAGGACTGTGATAGAGAAATGTCAGACTGTGTGTTTCTCTAGCTTCTTTCCTTTCAGGACACTGTTTTCTCAGTCATTGTATTCTTTCTGTTGCTGCAGCTAGAGTCACTCAATCCAATGCATGGGCACTGGTAATACTTCTCCTTGCCTGACCCCTTCTACATAGGAGTGCTAATAATCCCTTGTGGTACACATTTTTGGGTGCTTTAATGTCTCCTCTTGGTGCTGTCTGTCCCCTGCTATGACCTGGTCTGGTACACAACAGCCCCCTTACCTGTGGGTTCAGTTACCTGTGTTCAATAGTGATCCAAAGATAGGTGAATACAGAGCATAAGATTTTTTTTTTTAGAGATTTTTGCTATAGGGCGTGTGCGCTCACCAGAAAGTCAGAGAAAGATAGAGAGACAGAATGTAAAAAATCACACACACACACACCCCAGGGCAGATGGCTACACCAGAATTCCTTCTCCTTCATTCTTCTCTCCGGATCTTGGGCATGTACAAACACTCGCCTGGTGTAAGTTTAAGCCACCAGGTCTGGTATTTGAACCACGGCCTACTACATGGGAGTCCAACGACAAGCCATTATACCAACTGCTGGTCCCCAGAGCCTAAGATATTTTAAGAAAGACCACATTCACACAACTTTTATTTCAGTGTATTATTATGATTATTCCATTTTATTATCAGTTAATGTTGCAGACCTCATTGTGCCTAATTTATGAATTAACCGTATCGTCAGAATGTATGTATAGGAAAAAACATGGTATGTATAATGTTTGGTACAATCTGAGGTCTCAGGCATACACTTAGGTCTCAGAATATATGATTTTAAAACCCAGTAGCTGGTAAAATAATTTTTACAAATATACTTCTTTAGAAAAGCATGTGATAGGCTTTTTTTTTCTGAATATTATGTAATAATAGCTACTTCTATGAAAAATGTGATTGGTAGAGGAGTTATAAATCTGGATTAAGAAGCATAGCTATATGTTCTTCACTTTCTCTTTCTGCATTGGTAGAAACATCCTGTCACACTCCTCTTTCTTGGTGACTTAGGTATATGACCTTAGAATCTTTATCAGCTAAGTGCTCCAGGCAAGCTCAATCAATACTCCAAGGTCTGCAGTTTCTGAAACTGCCTTTACCTCAGCAAAGTGACCTGAGTCATTTTGTTTATAAAAACAGTACCCAGCATTTTCACAGGGATTGTTGAGATTGTTTTCATTAGTCACTGAACAAAATATAACCAACCCTGGCCTTGCACACTACCCTCTCCCATAATACGTATGCTTTCTTCCTTGTTTGCCTCCTTCCTTCTTTCTTCCTTTCTTTCTTAAATTTCTATAGGGAATATATTCTCACTGGAGAGAGACAGAGAGAATGAGAGAAAGTGAGAAATCACCTCCGTAGGGGTAAAGGCCATGTTGCAATCTCTTCTCTTTCATTCTCCCCTCAGGATTTTGGGCACACATGCACATACCCAGTATGTTTTTCAAGCAACCAAGTCCAGGACTTGAACTGTGTAGTCAACCATGTGGGATCCAGCCACCTTAACCGTTACACTCCGTGCTGATTCTCCATCTTGCATTTCAACCCAATCCTTTCCTTTTCTTACCTCTCAAGCTCTCCCAGAGAGAGGAGAGTTGGAGAGTTTGAGAGTTGAGTTTGTCTCACTCTCTCTTTTTTTTTTTTTTAAATGAACACATTGCCTGGTGGAGAGTGGAGTTTTTCTCACTCTCTCTTTTTTTTTTTTTTTAAATGAACACATTGCCTGCATTTTTTTTTCCTTTTTTTTTAGGTTTTTGCCTTAGGGCGTATGCATTTGCTGGACAGGAAGACAGAGACAGTGAGAGCGAAAGTGAGAAATCACCCCTTGTGGAGATGTCCATACCACAATTCCTCCTCTTCCATTCTCTTCTCAGATCTTGGGCACACACACACACATGCCCAGTGTGATTTTGAAGCCACCGGGTCCAGAACTTGAACCATGGTTAGCTATGTGGGAGTCCAGTGACGTAACCAGTAAGCCATCTGTGGTTCCCATGTATTTTCAATCCCATTTGTGTTTGTTCCACCTTTTTGCTTCAACTGAGGTATCATCTTTCATTTCATTCAGAAATTATCTCAATTGCTTGCTATGTATATATTTTTACCCTCATCATCACAAGGCTAGGTGTTTAGAACGTGTCCCTCTTAGGTCTACAGAGTTTCCTCCAGAATTTCCAGTTATTTGTTTGAAAAAACTTGACTAAGTTTTATTGCAACTCATACCATGCAACTTAACTACCCTCATCCCTTCTTACTGTCTTCTGACTTTGGACCACTTTACTTCATTCACTGAGAAGTAAAGTACTTTGACCACTGTTGTCACTTTCACCCTGAACATCTACTTTAGTATCTGCCTAGAAGACTCACCCTATCTGAGGCATTTTTAAAAAGCTATGTAGATCAGGGTAAAGTAGTTAACTGCTGTGTAGCCTGTTGGCCTACCTGTTTTATGAAGTTGACAGCTCCCATCACAAATCCTAAAGAATGTTACTAACCTGTCAGTGCCTTAACTGTCTCATCTACTAAATAAGGACTATTACAGTAACTCAATTAGTATTTGTTGAGAGAAATAAACTAGTAGATAAAATGTACCTAAAATGGTGCTTGGGTTATATCCAGACTTTGATGGATGTGTTTTTCTTGTTGTTACTATTATCATTATTAATTTCTTCCTTACCACTAACTCTTCACAGCAATCCACCCTCACAGCCAGATCTTGAACCTCATCATCATCCCTATCAATGAACCTATACAACTCATAAATTCAACCTCCTTTTTTCTGGCTTATTTCTCTGTGCTGTCTATATGGCTCCATTCACATTTATGTAGACTTTCAATGACACCATTATTTCTCAAGAGACAGTTCTTTTTTTTTTTTCCATTCTAACTATGAATTTATATGGCATCATTTTAAGCCATCCATCTTTCTCATCCTTGCCTGTACAAAAGCCATTGCTCTGAATGGAACCAAATGAAACCATTTCTAGCCAAGTCTGCTTCTGAGCAGTTGATAATTGTTAAGTATACTTACAACATAAGCAGATTGATTTAACCATTAACTAACAGTCACCAACTTCCACTGGACATACAAATGACATTTATTTTCTAAATTATTGAAAAGAAATTAGAAGTCTTGACATAGACACTCTTTGAAACCTACCAAAATTACCACCATCCTTTTCTCCTTCCCTGCTGCAACAGGAGATGCTCACCGTGCCTCAAACCTGTTTTCATGGGTTCTGGGTGACTAGCCTGCATTTCTTCTCAAGGGTTTTACTTACCCAACTATTCCTTTACTCTTGTTTTGCGAACTCTTTCTCTCCCTGGAGTCTTTCCCACAGCCTTTAAGTATGTCAAGTTTCTATTTTGAACTTCACTATTTTCTTCAATTACAGTTCTCTATCTTTCCTTTTCCACACAAACAAATTGTCTGGAAGAGCTGCTGAACGTTTGCTAGAGATATCTGTACACTGTCTGCTGTGTAGCCTATGCACATTTTTGGGCACTGTTGTATGGTCATATTCACCATTTTTCTGATATTTTTAAAAACATCTTTCTGATCTTCTTGTGATCTATCCCTTACCTCCGTGGCCATGTTAGAAAACTGGTAACATTTTCTAATACTCACTTACTTGATTGTCATCAATAGTTCACACTGCTAAATGGTCCTGTCCTTTTCCGACGTCTTCCTTTGCACAGGTAAGGTGACACAGTCCTGGCTTCCTCCCTTCTCTGTAACTTTCCAGTCACATTATTTTGATTTCCTTTATTGGGCAGCTCATTTTGGGAATCCCTGAAGGCTGTCCTACTTCCTGTTTTTGATTCAGAATATACTCTCTTGTGAGACCCCCCCATCTCATATCACCTTGTCTTCAGTTAGACTCTCTGTGCAAATCTTCTCAAATTTACCTGAGGCACTGTGTGTGAGCTGGTTTGGGGCTGCTGTAAGAAAATATCACAGACTGGGTATTTATAATGAACAGATATATATATTGGCTCACAGTCCTGGAGTCTAGGACTTTTATTATCAAGGTACTGGTGGCATCTGGCAATGACCTTCTTGTTACATTGTCACATGGCAAAAGGTATCATATGGAGGAAGAGCAAAAAGATGAGAACTCACACCTGGAAGCTGTTTTAAGAGGCATTAGTCCCACCCATTAGTACAGAGCGTTCACTGCTTACTCTCCTCTTAAAGGCCCCACCTCCCTATACCATTATATTGGCAATTAAATTCCTTCCTTCCTTCCTTCCTTTCTTCCTTCCTTCCTTTTTTTCTTCCTTTTTATTCCCTTTCTTTCTTTCTTATTTATTTATTTATTTTATATAGAGAGATTTTTGCTATAGGGTGCATGCACTCACCAGAGGGACAGACAGACAGATACAGAAAGCGAGAAATCACCCCCAGGCGGGATGGCCATGCTACAATCCTTCTCTTCCATTCTCCTCTTGGAATTTTGGGCACCCATGTACACATGCTTGGGATGAGTTTCAAGCCGTTTTGGTTGGCAATGTGGGAGTCCAGCATCTTAACCATATGCCACCTTCTGGCCCCAGCAATTAAATTTCAATGAGAGCTTTTGAAGAAACAAGAATTCAAACCTCAGCAAGCAACCTTTAGATTCTGAATTGATCTCAGGTTTAAAAAATATACTGAAAGATTTGCAACGTATTGTTATATAATTTTAAAGACTCAAAACAAGATACTACATTTTAAAATAACAGATTACATTGCAAAAGCAGCACATTTCAAAACTATGTGCAAATAAGGAGTGAATTAAGAGACACGTTCATTTGAAATGAGCACAAGAAACAGTGGACTCATGAAGAAATATTTGTTCCAAGAGAGTCAAAGATTGTAAGAATGGGTGCTCACTTATTATACAGTGAAGCAGTGTTATATATGCTTCCCTGAGTCACCTCACTTGATTTCTTAAACAACTGGCCATTCCTTTCCAGCTTTATTTTTACTAAAATTACAAAGCATAATTCTCAAGAAGACAGTAAAAACCTATTGTATAGGCTTCAGTTTAGTGAAACAAAATGATTATTAGTGGAATGGCCAGAAGATCTACTCTGGTGATTGATTCAGAGTACATGCTCACTAACGACCTGGTTTCAGGCAGATTAAAAACATACAAACAAACAAGCAAAAACTGGATTATTCTTTTTCACCACAGACATAATGCAATATATAAATTCAGCATTTTTGAAGAAAGTGATTTTTAAAGATGATGCTGATATCTTATTTCTGTTTGTATTTGGAACTGTGTTTGAAAAGAGGGCAATATAAGCCCAGTAATTTCTGTCTTGGTCTATTGTAGTGTTGTTAACAGAAGTAACTGAGACTGGGTTATTTATTAAAAAAAAAAAAAAAAAAAAAAAAAAAAAGGTTTATTTGGCTCATGATTCTGATGGCTTGAAAGTCCAAAGCCATGAGAATAGCAGCCTCATGGTACCCAGTTAGGTCACAACATGGCTAACAGAAGCAGAGAGAGTGGTGGCACGTGTGAAGAGAGAGCAGAACTGTGCTCCATGTGGACCTCTACCTGCCTCATTTTTATCTCCTTATAAACTCAGCCTAGGAAGCCTCAACCTAACTGCCCAGTCACTAATCTTCTTTCAAAGGCCCTACCTTTAACACAGAGTTCAGTCAAATTTTCACGCTTTAATTTCCCTGCAATCCGATGTCAACACATGAACTTTGAGGGACACCGAAATCATAGCAGTTTCTAACCTATAAAGAATATTCTTTCAGGCCCAGTGGTGTTAGTGCACTGAACTGCAATACTGGAAGCCACATTTCAACTTGCTTTAGATTCCAAGTTGACCAGAAATACAATTGCAAGACCTGGAAGGACTGGAGGAGGGGGTCAGGGTGTGATGAGATCCTATTGAGAGTGTCTGTCTGTCTGTCTCATGTATTCTTGCACTCTCTCTCTCTCTCTCATGAAATAAATTCAAATTTTTATAAAAGGAATATTCTTTTATTTGCTGTTGCTGTCTGTTAGAAAGGCTAAATTAGATTTAACCTTCACTTCATACTTTTCTTCTGCTTGTATCTAAAGGGATATGACCACTTCTTCTGGCTGTGTTCAGACTAATTTTGGCCTGCAACCCACATGTGGCAACAAATAGCTTTAGGAGAAACTATAACTAGGTTAATTGGCTCAACAAAAAAGTAGCCTGCACTGTCTTCATTTCTGTATACACAGTCAGCCTTACTCTGCTTCAATATTGATAGCCCACTATTGAATTCACAGTCCTGCTGATTGAAGATAAATTCCACAAACATGCTGCTCTTTTTCTCGTAGCCCCATCATTCTGTTGAGTCTTCCTAGTTTTGTCTTAGAAGTTACTGCTCAGAGAAACTTTTCTTGAACTTCTGAAAATGGTTAGACATTTTTCTCGCTCTCCCATCTTCACCAATGTCACTGGGAACCTTTCTCATAATTAATATATATTCAACAGCAGCTTCCCATAGCAGTGTTGTACTAAACACATTATCATTTAAAGGTTTGTCTGTCACCCTACTACAACTGCAAGTTCCATAACTCGAAGCTCTGTTAATTTCCTTCTGTTTGAATCCCCAGTGCCTACTTGTTTTATATACCTGAGGAAACATTTGTATATAAGAGGGAAAATTTAAAAAAAAAATAAGAGTAAAAATGTGGGGTAAGGAATAACTTTCTTTCAGAAAGCAGCACGTGGCCAGCCTCAGTGGCACAGCAGTAATGCACACAGTGCTCCACAACACCGAAGTCACGTGGCAAGGCTCCGGATTTGTGTCCTACAGTCCTCCTATGCTTGCTGAGGGAATATCTATTCAGATATTAAAAATCAATTTACTAAGAATACCATTATACTTTAATCATTTATTACTTGGCTTGATTAATTTGTAATAACACTGTACAAGAATATAGAAAGTGCAGAATATGAAATGGATATAAATAAGCTATTTTAATGCCTTCGTATTGTGGTGTTCAGCAGAAAAATGTGTTAAAAGCTATAGACATTTGGTTTATCATGTTATTTGCAAATTCTTCCAGTTTGTTATTGAAATTTAAAACTATTGGGGCCGTCAGGTGGCATGGTGTTTGAGGGCGCTGGACTCCCACATGGCCGACTGTGGTTTGATTCCTGGATCTGGTGGGTTGCTGACTTGCTTTCTCACTATCTCTCTCTCTCTCACTCTGTCCCTCTCTGATTGAATTAAAATAAATAAAGTTAAATAAAATGGTTCTTTAAAATAATTTAAAACTATTATGGAAAGGGATCAACAGGTGGTGTGGTAGTTAGGATCCTGGACTTCCACATGGCCAACTGTGATTCAAGTTCTGGACCTGGTGACTTGCTTTCTCACTTCCTCTCTCTCTCTCTCTCTCTCTCTCTGTTTCTCTATGATGCGTACACATGCCTGTAGAAAACTTAAAAAGAAGAAGAAGAAATAAAATAAATATATAAAAGTATTATAACTTTATATAATAAAGCTATAATATTTTGTCTATTATTTTACATTTGGTATTAAACAGAAGTAGGCCCTCAACTGCCAACACCTGACTTTCTGCTTTTCAAGAAACAGTTATTCAAATGGCTGTAGCTTAAGTAATGATTTCAGTTCAGGATAATCCTTATGATCATCTAGTATATGTGTGACTTAATTTTATGACATTTCAACTTTTTAATTACTAGAAGGGGTGTACACTTTCCAGAGAGAAACAGAGATAGAGAGAGAAGGAGTGGAAAAAAACACCCCAGAGCAGCGTTGGTCATGCTGCAATTCCTTCTCCACTTCTCCACCCTGTCAGGATTTAGAGCATGCATACACACATGCTTGGGATATTTTCATGCTGCCTGGGTCAGGATTTGAACCACAGTAGACCTTGTGGAATTCAGCCCCCTTAACCACTAGGCCACAGGGTCACCCCCTTACATTTAAACATTTAATTCATCTGAAATTTATTTGGTGATGTATGTAATAGGGGTCCTATTTATTTTTTCCCCAATTGATAGAAAATATTTCCAACACAATATATGGGGATAATATGACAATAGCAGGATCTTTTCTTTCTTTTTTTTTTTTTTTTTCAAATTTTGCCAGCGGGTGTGTGCTTTCACCAGGGAATGTGAACAAGCCACCTCCAAGGGGAATAGTCAAGGAGCCATCCCTTCTCCATTCCTCCTTGTTTTGGGATTTTTATGCTTGCACACAAACACCCAGCTTGCCTCACAAGCCACTGGATCCCGACCCAAACTGCATAGCCAGCCATGTGGGATTCAACCGCCTGTGCTACCAAGCCATGGATAGTCTGCAAAAGAGCAGGATCTTGCTGTATTTATATAAGTTAAAGAGCTGAACTCTTAAACCAACATATAGTGATTAAGACTAGACAGATGAAATGCCTCGCCTATTCAAGGAGAGCACAATGCTTGATCTTATGGGAACTGATTTCGATAAACTACCAAAAGCAGAACGTTTACATCAGAAATGGGAAAGGTCAGCAACCAAATCAGGAAAACAATCCTTGGCAGTGGTTCCCTGACATTTTACATGCAATGGGACTGAGGAGGGGGTTTTTGGCACCCTTTACTCTCAAGACAGACAGAAACTTACAGCAGGATAGAAGTGCCAGGCATTATTGCCTGATGCCACTACACATTAGTGACATATAACAAATTTCCCAACTTCAGATTCCATTCTTAGAACACCATTGTCCAAAAATCACTTGACTTTTCTCTCTCTCTCTCTCTCTCTCTCTCTCTCTCTTTCTTAAGGGACATTTTTACTATAGGGTGCATGCGCTCTCCAGAGAGAGACAGAGACAGAGAGACAGAAAGTGAGAAATCACCTCCCAGGGGGGTTGGCTATGCCACAACCTCTTCTCTTCCATTCTCTTTCCAGGATCTTGAGCATGCACAAACACATGCCTGATGTGAGTTTCAAGCCTCTATGTCCAGGACTCAAACTGAGGTCAGCCCAGTGGGAGTCCAGTGACATAACCATTATACCATCTGCTGGTCCCATGACTTCTCTTTTAATTGTTCAAAGAAATAATGCAGTTGATATCTTTGTTCATTTTGGAGAATTTCTTTGTAGGTTACAAGTTGCCAATATGATTTATACATTTATTTTTACTTATCACTTTTTAAAATTTTTAACTTTTTAATTTATGTCTGTTCCTCTAGTAGTAAGCTGATTTCTGGAACATTGAAACAATTTTCTTAGCCTAAAAGAAATGTGGATTATAAATTCATGAAAGTAATGCAGCCTTGTGACTTTCTGTGCTGACATTAACCTACTTTTCCCCAAAATGTAACCATCATGTTTAATTGTTTATAGATATAGTACATATTACAGTGTGTGGGATTTCTTCCCCACAAGACTGCTTTGGGCCAGCTTGGTGGTGCTGTGGTAACAAGCTGCATGAGTGATGCTGAATCCACAAGGAAGATTGTGGGTTTGGTTTTCTGTTGACCTGTACACCTGGATACCTGCACCCATGATCCTGCCTGGCTAGAAGGCCTGGGGGACTGTGGTATGAGACAATTTTGAGGGTACTTGTATTTCTCTCTCCCTCCATGTCTCTCCCTCACTCTCTCCTTTATATCTCTCTCTCTTCTCCCACTCTTGTGTAATAAATAATTATACTTAAGATTTTGTTTTAATCTGGGTAATCTTAATCATTTATAATCAATCATTGATACTGTTGGAAAATCTTGAAAAATTTTCTAATTTAATAAGAACAATAAAACATGTGGAAAATTCTAAAGGAAACTACCCTCAAACTATAGAACTCAAATGACAAATTCAAATGTCTAATTTCCAGAAAGGGTATCTTGTTAGTAACTGTTTTTAACAAATGGTGCATTAAAAAAGGCCTGTTCTTGGTCAAATTTTTTATATATTACATAAATATATTAAACATGCTTTTTAGGAGTAATGCCTAATTCATTTTAAAATAGGTCAATTTTAGCTGAGCCACAGTGGTGTAAGTGATAGGGTGCTGCTGTGCAATACTGAAGCCACATGGTGGCCCAGATATGGACCCCAGCTCAACCCGACTAGGCCAAGTGCATCAGCATATGCCTGTGATCTTGGTCACTTGGATGCTGCAGCAAGATCAGGGCATAGCAAGACCTCATTGGGGACACCTATCTCTCAATAATTAAGTGAAGAAGCTTTTTAAAAAGTCAGGCTTTATGAAGATTATTAAATGCAAATTCACTTAACAAAAGGGATTAGGTGGTAGTATTAAAATATAAATGCAAGTTCTTCCCATCGACCAGGGTAGAATAGTGATCCAGAGATTGCAACAGAAATAATACTATGTGATTTCCAAGACTATCCTTGCAGCTTTCACCTTGGCATCTCAGAGGGCTCACTCTCCAGGTGTCTCTGTGTTCCTGTGTCTCAGAACCCCATCATTTGATGAAAGGTTCATCGGGGGCCTTTTATACTTGTTTCCATGGGCAGATCCTAGACATTCCAGGCTTTATATCATCCCCCCTGATGTCAACATGATTGATGAAATGCTCAGATGATTCTAGACTTTAACCTCTATTTTTAAAAAACTCTCTGTTTTTTAAATGTCAAAGTGTGTATGCTCACTCAAGAGAGACAGAGAGAGAAGGCAGCCCCAATGTGACATGGTAAAACCACAATCCTTTTTCCTCCATTTCTCCATTCTATAAAGATTTTAAGCACCCACACACACATGTATTCAGCGTGTTTCTCAAACTACCGGGTTCAAGATTCTAACTGCAGCCAGCCATGGATCTGCCTTTCTTAACCACCAGGCTATGGTGCTGGCCATCCTTTTGAGTCAACCCCAAATGTGGAGTTTTTTTTCAAGTGAGGCCTCAAATGCAATGAATCCAGGACAAGTCATCTCTGCAATATCCCCAGCAGATTCTTGACTTCAAGGATCCAGTGGCTTGGTGGTTAAGGCAGCTGGATCCACATGACTGACTGGTTTGTTCGAGTCCTGGACCTGGTGGTTTGAAAAACATGACAAGTGCATGGGTATGTATGCCCAAAAATTCTGAAGAGAGAGGTGGAGAAGAAGGGATTGTGACATGACCATTCCCTATGCATGAGACTTTCTCCTCTCCCTCCCTCTGTGCCCTTCTAACAAAACAAGAAAAGAAGAAGAAGGAGAAGAAGAAGAAAGACAAGCATAATAAAAATGTTTTTGTTAAATAGTGTAAAGAAATAGTTCTTAGGTAGGGTGCAAATATCACAAAGAAATTAAGGAAGGATTTCCTTGGTGACACAATAAGAAAGATAAAACGTGAGAAAAATAGGCAAAAAAATAAAAAAGAAAACTGGACAGGCTTATTCATACCAGAAATGGGAGAAAACACAAATTAGAATGATTGGTTATTATTTTCACGTACATCATGGTGATAATTAATGTTGGACAACACTTAGTGTCACTTGGTGAGAGTATGAAAAATCGGGAACTTTTATAGCTTTGCTGATAAGAGCTAAATTGCTACACTTTGGAAATTAATTTTGTGATAGCAAGAAAAAGTCAATTATGCACATATCCTTTGACCCAACAAATTAACTTAGCAAATCTTCCTACAAACAAGGAGAAAAAGAAAATGATAATTACTGTAGCCTCATTTTAAATATAAAATCATGAAAATGATATAACTCTCCTTTCTACAAAAAGTGGTAACATTTTTATTCATATAATGTAAAAATATCAAGTATTTTCAAATGAATTAGTCAAATATATATCACAATGAAAATATTTATAATTCTAATGTCAGGTAAGAATACATGAATGTTTCAAAATATACATTAAAATTATTAATATTATAATGAAATATAAATGTGTAGTGTAAGTTCTAATATATAAATATAAGTGAAATATGTCAAGCTTGAAGTCATTTTAAACTTTTACCTCTAGGGAAGAAAAAAATGAGAAAAATAGCCGGTTAGCTTTAGTTACATCTTTATCATTTTTGCTTTCTTTTAATGAAATTTTAGGAGCAAATATGATAACATCTATTTCTCTTGATGTGTGTACATGTGAGCCTGTTATCTTATTGTTACTATCTCTTTACGTGATATGCTTCATCATTTTAAATAAAATCACTTCTTTAGAAGAAAAATACCAAAACATTTCATTAGGAGCTAAACTGCTATTCAGTAATACTTTACTATTATGAGCAGACTATAGTATACATTAGGTAAGGAAAATATTAACATAAAGTTAGTAATTTCTGTAGGCAAGGGTCAATAATATTTCAACCTAAGACCCTGTAGAATATATCTGTAATTCTTAAATAGCTTAATGCTAGAAATGTGATATAAGGGGCAATTCCTACTTTGCATAGAGATACACACACACACACAAATTTAACAACATACTCTACTACAAGGATTATTTTACAGGATGATACAACGTTTGGTAGAAAGTGTTCCAGTGGCCAGAGTGCAAAAGGGGTTGTGATAGACGCATGAGATTAAAGTGGCGGGTGGGTCTGGAGTAGCTCTAATGCACGACTGTTTTCCTCCTAAGCCACCACGCAGTGTGGCTGTGTCTAAGGACACTGCTGGAAAAGGTCCATAGCCTGAAGCTGACATTTGTGATCGCTGTGCTGTCTACATCGGTCTGGTGTCTCTCTGGTTTTCTCTGAAAAGGGGAAAGGATACAAGACGGAGAGCTGCGTAACGTCACCAGAGCTCCCCCTCTCCTCCACCACCGCAGGTACTGGGAGGAAACGTGTCCACTCCCGTTCCCGCTGTGCCTGCTTATGGTTTTATCTGGCTGGTCAGAATCCAGGATGCTTCATTTGGCCACATTTTCCTAGCAGGTACATTGAATAGACCCTAAAGGCACAAGTTCAGCCTACCCCCACCCCACTCCTGGGACCCCTGCTGCCTTTGTGTGGGCACACCTAGGCAGGGTGTCTTTGTTACCAGTGACTAAATATTAAAGGTAGTCAGGGCCTGCTCTGAGGACAGTCTACTCTTTTTTCCTCACACACAGGTTTGATTTGTTGTGTCCAGATTTAGATTCAAGGAAGAAGTAAGACTGCACAGTAGTTCCAGCGAAACCATGAATTACAGTCCAGTTTCAATCAGTGAACCCCATTTTACTGTTGATTTGGGTGTACCCGAATTATCATAAAGTATACTTGACTTCCATTCAGCTATGCATGGGGCTCCAAGGGGAAGAGGGATGACTGATAGAGAAATATTTCCTCTTTTTTTTTTGCTATAGGGCTTATGCGCTTGCTGGAGAAAGAGAGACAAGAAAAGTGAGAAATCATGCCTTGGGGTGTTGGCCACATGTGGTCACTTTTCCTTTCAGTACTTTGGGCACACTCGCACACATGCCTGGCATATTTTCCAAGCTGCTGTTTCCAGTTCTTGAAGTGCGCAGTTGACTATGTGGAATTCAATCACTTTAACCATCACACCACTGGCTGGCCTGAGATATTTTATATTTCCACAGGGAAATAATTTAACAACATTAAAATATTGTCAATACTTTCTGCAGACTCCCACATGAGTAAACTCCTTTTTCCTATGCAGGAAAAAGGTGAGTACTACAGATATTTAACCTAGGCACTGAACAGCTTCACATACAAGTCCCTTAGACAAAAATGTCTTCAGAAAAACTTACATCTTAACAAATTCACACACAGTGAATTTTCTTTACTATTTGGCAAAGCAGTATTCTTATCTGCATGCTTACATTGTTTTTTTAGTTTGTTTTGTTTTGTTTTGTTTTTTCTCCCCCAGGAAGTCCAACTAACTGGAGTAGGAATTATTTTCAAATGGGAGTATTTATTGTTTGTTTAGTTATACTTCCTCTTAATTAGAATAACATGGTCTGCTAATTAAATTCCCTTGGAAAACAAGGCTCACATTATTAGGAAATCTATTTCCACAATGGTTTTTACCCTCTCTACCACTTAGAAAAATATTGAGTTTTTCAAAACTCTTTGGCAGTCCTGGAAAGAATTAAGCTTTCTATATATGCAAATTCTTTGGAGAATTTATGAAATAGCAAATAGGTTTGTATTTGTTTCTCTGTTTTCCATGTAGCATGTAGCAAATCCAAAACCAGTGAATATTTAAAGAAATATTTGTTTGTAGTTATTAAAAAGAACTGTGTGACTATTTTCTGTCTAATCCCAGACCAGGCAAAAGGATAGTACATTGGCTATGGTCTGCCAGAGCAGGTTGCAAGGGCCAGATTGTGGAAGCTGCTCCAGGAATGGGGCACATACAGGGCACAGACACCACAGCAGGTGCCAGGGGGATGTGGGGCCAAGCAGGTCACAGATAGCAATACATTTCTATCAAACAGTTTGCATCAGAAAGCTCCAACATGGGACATAGGATTATTGTAACAGGCAAACAGAATAAGAAATTCAGAGACAAATAATATTCAGATTGGACCAGTCACCAGGAACTCAACATCATGAAGTCTTTAGATGTGGGAGAAAAGGGAATTAATTTATATGGGATGTGTCGAACATTAGAGCACAACGCATATATCCATTGATACAATCAATCCTCGATAATCTGAAATAGTTTCTAGTTCATGAAAAAGAAAACTGGATCAGACAGGTTACTTAGATCTGGTACCTGGAATTCAAACCTTGATCTGACTCCAAATCCTTTGTATCTTTAATTCACTGCAAATAAAAATCATGTTTCATTTAATTAGCATATGAATTAATAAATCACCCCCGGGCTAGGCAATTTAGGATGAATAAATATGAATTGTTACAAATGACAAGAGTTTTTAAATGTTTGGGAGTCTCATTGTTGTTCTGACCTTATTAATTTATATTTCTTATGACAACAAAGGTGATATTAAACATTTGTCATAAGGCCACAAGAGAAAAATGAGTTATTACAAAGTGTCTAGGTAGTGTCTATAGTTTACACAGTGCTTTTTGGTATTCTGGAAGAGTCTATCCCTATGTGATTAAGATCCCAGTTAAAGTTGTTGATAAGCATTGCTTATTTTTTAAAAAGTTTCTTTGGTATGACGGAGAAAGTGTTATATGTTCACCAAAATTCCTTTTATGTTCCACCTTTCTGTACCCATGGAAAATCCTACTTACCAGCCACCTTGCAATTACGTGGGGCCTTGTGACAAATTCAGGCTAATAAAATGTGTGACTTATGTCACTTTTGAGCTAAGCAGAGAGGTTGGGGTTGTAGAGGATGGTGAACAGATATTGGTTAAAGAAGGTTTGTCCATAGCAACTCCTGAGAAGAAGAAAATAGAATTAAAGTCCTGGAAAAACTGTGATCCTAGTAGATGACCCAAAAGTCGAGTGACTAAAGAAAGAAACAAGTAGAATTTACAGAGATAAATGGGTCTGAGTTGGAGAAGCAGCAAGAGTATCTTAGAGTTGAGTCCAGAATATTTCAGATTTGCTAAATCTCTCCTGCCTATACTGGGAGTTCTAGATTCTGGGGAAGATGATGAATACATAAATATGTATGTGCAAATGTGTACAAGGGGTATAAATAGCTCTGGCTTTTTTTTTATACAAAGAGTATCAAAAACAGTCGGGATTAAATTAATATTCAGAATAAAAATACCCTTTTTAACCTCTAAATTTACATTTTAGATTAAAATAATCTGACGAGAGTTTAGTTGCATAAAAATGGTAGACTGGAGATGAACAGATGGTGTAATGGCTACATCGCTAGGCTCCCACATGGTCAATCACAGTTCAAGTCCTGGACTTGGTGGCTTGAAACTCACACCAGACCTTTGTGTGTGCATGCCCAAAATCCCAAGTGGAGAATGAGGAGAATGGATTGCAGCATGGCCATCCCCCCAGGGGATGATTTCTCACTTTCTATGTCTCTGGCAAGTACATGTGCCCCATGGCAAAAATCTCTCTCTAAAATAAAAAGAAAAAAATGCTAGACTGATAGATTAGGCGGATCAATTGAATTTTTTTAAAGAACAAAGCACATCTGCTGTGCAGGTGAAGACAGTCTTGTGAGGAAAATATATACCAATAAACAATGCAATCAATCTGCTAATTGCATGTTTTCCCCTTGGCACCAGAATTTGGAAACGTTTAGTTATTTTCTGTCAAGAAGTATACATAAATCTGGTCTCTAGATAATCCTCAAACTCTGAGGCCATAGAAAAATAGATCATGTGGAATAAAATAAGAAGCTTCAAGTCGGGGCTTTGTTTCACATTTTAGTTCCCAATCCCTGTAACTCCATGACATTTTTCTTATCTATTATGAATATCGCAAGGTTATTCTCCTCACTTACACACTCACCGAAGCAATAAATCAGTGACTAATTGTACTTCACATTCTTCATGTTAAGTGTGGCTTGTGATGATTTACATTATTTAGAACTATAAAAGTGAGATTAAACCATTGCTATAAATGATTATAGAAAAGGGCATAGAAAGAAATAGTAACATTTTAATGAAAAGGGTAGCTTTTGCTTGAAGGCAATATCACTGCTCTATGGCTCTACCGGTATTGCTAACGTTTTACCTTAGGGTCAGAGCAATTACTGCAATCCTCTGTGGAACCAATATTTTGCCATGTTTTATCATTTCAATATAGATGCGTTTAAAATGGTGCAATGGCATCACCGTTGCCATGACGAAAGATAAGCCTTCAGGTTAAACGTAGCATTATCCCACAAGATAAATTTTTTATAACATTTTCAGCTTGAAATTTGTCATGTGTACTTTGCAGTGTCACCCTAAGTTTCAGGAAGGCAGGATGTATTTTTTAAAAAAATTAGAAAATAATGTGTCATTTCCTTTCCACTAAGAAAAATGTTTCAAACTAATAATATGTTGATGGACTTGATAAAACCATGATTATCCTGAAATAAGATGATATATTTTCCACATCATCTATACCTGCCATGGCTGTAGATAAAGTGTGTCCTATTTCACACCGTTAGCCTTTATGTTGCCTTAGATAAAGTCAACTCACACGACTTTTTTCTATATTTTAGCATTCTATAAACTGCTACAGAAGGAAGATAATGAGAACTGGCAGCTAGGAGAAACGTTTAAATTCTATGGCGTTTCTTAGAATTCTCATCTGTAATCTTTAATTGAGGGAAATCACAAGAAACTGAAGCAAATTGTCTTGGCCTGAAGGGCAAAAAGACAATCTTGTGATCTTGCGTCAAATAATAAAAAAACAATAGACACAGATGTGCGATCGTTTGAAGAGAATTGCGTGTAAGTCTGAACTCTCTCCACCCTTGGTGACCCATTATGGAGCTCTTCACCTGTCCGACTGCTGAGCCTTCTGGGAAGAATCTTACTCTGATAGAAAACTTCTCAGCAAACATCTGCTTTATAGACAATGTGTCAGGGTTGGGTAAGGGACAGTGGAGCCATTAGTGGCTCCCTTTTCAATAGTTTTAACTCTTGTGCTCTTCCTGTCAAGATCAGCTCTCAATGTGAGAGAAGGGGCTGTCATAAATGCCAAGTCAAACATAAAACAGTACACACTTGATAGAACTGGTGTGAGTACAAAAAGAAGGAAGAAGGGTGAAGGCTGATTTGCCCTTGAGGGGTCTATGGGACCACACTGGAGCATGAACCAGACACAGTAGCCTGGACCTGGACAAGAAATGAACATTACCAGCACCCAAGCTCTCCCATGCCCCATCTTGTCACTATCCACCTCTATCCTAATGGTAACCACTACTCTAACTTCCAACACGTTGCTGTTCATGATCCACCTCTAATTCTAGGATAATAATGCCATACTTGGGGCTACTTAAGAGAGATAAGTCATGTCCAAAGGAAAAGTTAAGATATGTCTCCTGCCTTGCCTTTCTATTTCCCATTTTAGAGCAGATAATTAGGTTTTCACCTATATTCACTGATTTAAATTAAAAAAAAAAAAAAGAAAGAGAAAGGACTGGATATCTGACAGCAAATCAGACTAAGCAATTATGAGAAATCCTTAGTAATTTATCTTTGAAGTAATATCTACATGAGCTTCTGAAATCTATAGATTCAAAGAAGATTGATAGAACAGAAAAGGAAGCATGTAAATAAAATAATGGATAAAGGTTGAGAAAAGTAGCGGGGTAGGAAGGAGAAAAGAAAAGTACTATTAGCCTCATATTTTGCTTTTTTTATTTAATGCATAGTAAATGACTTTAAATAACCTAAAATTTTTAACATTCTTTGGGAATTTAAAAAAAAAAGTTGCTTTTTAAAGATCCTACTGGGATCTTTAGACTTTATACACACTCTGCACAAAAACCTTAGGATGACTTTAAAAACAAAGAATAAACCTATAAGCATGATAACAAACAGTATAAAATCTACAATGAAAATATGCTTTCTCCATACATTATAAAACTTTAAAGCAAATATTTCAGAAAACGTATCAGGAAAAGACTATAGTTTCATTATAGGGGAATGACCAAAATAACAGAAGTCATCAGATTAGAATTACCTCATCTTCCCACCAACAAATTGAATAACCCACGCATACATGTTCCCATAAAATTATCCTTTCCTCCTATCACAATATATTGTATAGTGAATCCAGTTCCATTTGCCTCCCTAGGATTTTGTTGCTGGAATGACTCTTTCTCATCTGTATCATAAATTTTTTCCACTGTACTAGTTTATTTTTCAGTTCACAGACACATCTTGAAATACTTCTCAGCTTAAAGCCAAACCAAAGCAACAAAAAACCTCAACCTTTCCTCTGTCCTACCTTTATTGGCTGCAGCCTCATGGATCTGCTTATCTTTAAAACAGACTCCACAGAATTGTGGCTATGCTTGCTCTTTCCTTGTCCCCATCTTCCATTCTGTCTTCAATGCATACTAATCATCCTGACTCCCCATAGCTCTTCTGGAAGAATAGTCATCGATGATCCCCATCTTGCCGCACACATGGCCAGATCTCTGTCAGGTCCCATCATTCTCCCTCAGCAGCGTTGGATAGCATTGATTATCTTGTCCTTGAATTACTCTCCTCTTGACGTTCACCCCTGGTTTTGTTTCTGCACCAGGGATGGCTCCCCGATTTAGTTGGTTTGGGATGCTCTAACAAGATACCACACACTGGAAGAATTAAATAACAGACACTTACTCCTAACAGTTCTTGAGACTGGGAAGTCCAAGATCGAGGTGCCAGCAGATTCAATATCTAGTGAGGGCCTGCTTTCTGGCTTGCAGGTGGCTCCCTCTCACTATGCTTCACGTGATGGAGAGAGAGAAGGCTCTGATTTCATTCTCTTCTCATAAGGACACTAATCCCATCAGGGGAACCTAATACCAATGACTTACTTCATCTAAATACAATTACCTCCCCAAAACCACTCCTCCAAATAGCATCACTTATTTTCTTGTCATTGCTAGAATATACACAATAAGCTTTTTTCCACTGCAGGACATTTGTAAATTCCCTTCCCTCTGTCTTTCCCATGATCTTCAGGCCTTTTCTTTTAGAGTATCCCTGCTGGGATGAAATGATACCTGCTCAGAGAATCTTTTCCTGTCCACCCTAAAATGCGTACCAACTATCCATTAGGATATTACTCTCTTCTTCAGTAGCAAATAAGCTAGAGGACAAAGGCTTTAACTGGACCATGAAACCCCCAGAATCTAAAACAATGTGCTTCAATACTTGCTGAATGAGTTAGTAAGTCACTGCCTTGTACCACAGTGTCATAACCACTCCGCCACCTGCTGGCCCTGTGATTAGACATAACCCTGCTGCTCCTACTAAAGCATGTCCCATTGTGAACATCTACACAAAGAGCAGATACAGCCTTTCAAGACTTCCACTATGCCTTTTCCTTTGCTCTTATTTGTTCCTTTCAAATCTTAGACTTGAGGAAATTTTATTAAAGAGACCCAAAACTTACTACCTATCTGTCTCCATTAGGTTTTTAAATTTTCAAGGTAATATTTCTTAAGCTTCCTACATGTAAAAAAAAAAAAAAATTAAAAGAAGAAACAGAGCATTTTGAAATCACATTAGAGAGTTTTCATTTCTGGCTTACTGGATAGGTCTCTGAGTGCAAGTTGCCCGAAAAGTCTACATTTCTTCACTCTGTGCACATTCTACCTCCCACTAGGCCTAGCTTTAGTGAGATCCTTTTTGATTAGACGTTTCCTTTCATACTGGTAAGATGAATGTTTAAGGAGACTTCAAAGTATACTTGATCAGTTGAAGATATTCTTTACAAAAATAGTTAATGCAACACCTTTATCTTAATGAATAAGACAAGATTTCAAAACAAACGTGCTGTTTTAAAATAGTTACACTGCTAATTTTTTGAGGGTAAACCAAGGTCACTTTTTCATGGGCGACATACATTTAGATTTCCTTAATACAAGTAAAATAAATCTAGAAAATGGTTAGATGATTCCAAGGGAGGTATAACCATTTCCTATGGTCCTCTGAGGGAAAAAAAAACATAAATACTATTCTAAAGGGTGCTGGACTATCATAGAGTGACTACAAATCAGATTTATTTGCAGTTGATAAGTGTCATATCTTGGTTTTTGGATATTCACTTATAGACCTATTTTACTGAAAACTTACTAAACTCTAAGTCATGCCCAAAACTAAGCACTGAGGGTGCTTTATGTGAATTAGATATGGTCCTGGCTCTTGGAAAATTGGAATAAAAAAAAATCCCTGGAGCCAACCCTGTGGCCTAGTGGTTAAGGGAGCTTAATCTCACATGACTGACTGAGCAACTTAGTTCCAGGCCTGGAAACTTGAAAAACATCCTAGGTAGACATGCTTGTGTTCCCCAAATCAAGATGAGATAGATCAATATAGGAAAAGGGATTGTGATATAAACGTGCCCTCTGTCTGCTGTCTATCTATATGTCTAGCTCTCTCTCTCTCTCTCTCTCTCACTCACTCTGGTAAATGTAAGCACTCTCTGGTACTTACAATAACAAAATCTTTCATTTAAAAATCAACCCTGAGTTGCCATCTGGAATATATGAGAATTTCAGTGTCGCTAAAGCAAAAGTTTCTAGGGAAGGTACAATTCATTAAACTGGGTGTGAAATCAAAGAAATAAATTGAGGCCAAATTGTATGCAAGGTAGCATGTATTCTACATAACACAACTATGTTTTTGGATTTTATAGTGAAGGCAGTGATGAGCCAACAGAAATCTTTTAGTCAGAAAACATGTGATTAAACATTTTCTGATTTTTTGTTTGTTTGTTTGTTTTAAGGCTTCTGCTATGGGGTGTGTGCACTTGTTAGAGAGAAACAGTGAGAGGGAAAGTGAGAAATCATCCCTGGGGAAATGGCCACACCACAGCCTCTTCTCCATTTTCCTTCTGGGGGTTTGGGCACACACACACATGTGTTTCAAGCTGCCGGGTCTGGGACTTGAACTGTGGTTAGTCATGTGTTAGGCCAGTGCTATAAACACCCCGTCACCTGCTGGCCCTGTGATTAGACATTTTTAGGAAGACAAATTAGATGACAGTAAGAAATAGTGTTGGAAGAACATTATGAGGCTGTTGCAGTTGAAAGGCATCAAAGACCTGGACAAAGAAGGATTATATGAATGGATTAAAAAATTGTTACATTTAAAAGATATTTCTCATATATTTAAGGGTATTAGGTGTTTTATTGGAAGAGAAAACTTCAAGATAAAAGAGCAATTATTATAAGATTTTGGGTTTGGAAACATAAATGAACAGAATTATACTTAGCCAACGGGGCTATAAAGTTCAATTGGGTACATAGCTTTGAGAAGGAAAATAATTAGTTCTTTTTAGAATATATAGGACTGGGGACAGCCTCATAGTCTAGTGATTAAGGGAGTCTGATTCCACATGGCTGACTGCAGTTCAATTCTAGCTCAGCAGCTTGAAAAACATGCCTGATGCATGTGTACCCCAAGTCCCAACAGTTGAAGAAATGGAGAAGGAATTCTGACTAGACCACATCCCACTGGTGGGTGCTTTCTTCCTCCTTTTCTCACTTTCTGTCTGTATCTCTTTCTCTGGTGAGTATACATGCCCTCTGGCGATTAATAAAAGAATATTTGGGGCTTAAAGTGTCTGGAAGCCATTCATGTATACATCTCTTGTTATCGCATATCCTCCTGTTGAAAGTACCCTTTATAAGGGTAGAAGAGCAGTAGTGTGACCTCGGCTGATACAGTTATGCTTCAAATAGATTAGGTGAGTTCCGGTCATGAGGAGCTCTGAATTTAAACATCGCAGAAATGGTAAGCATTATTATTATTCAGATCAACTTTGATAGACCCAATTTTCTGAGTCAGCATAACATTCCTTAAAATGCATTTAGACTTCTTGGTCATTTAAAACTTCTTTGATTCAAAAATTTTATATCATTGGCTTTATCTGAGGAAGCTACGTTGCTTGGTATTAAGAGTGTAGCTTCTTAATTCAGTCAAAACAGGTTTTAATCTTAATTCTATTACCTAATTATATAATTTTGGACAGTTTTCTTAATGGAAATAATGATTACCACAGCATACATAACTGTTAAGAATAAATGAGCTAATTTAAATAAAAAACTTTAAATAAAGAACAACTTCAGATATATAAGTCCTAAGTCAATGTCTATTTATATGCAGTTCTAAGAAAGCTAAAAATTATGTTATTTTTCATTTCCTGAAAACTTTATTTTTTTCTGTCTCACAAGTGTTTCTTGGTTGGGAAATATAATGAAGGCCGTAATTAATTTGAAAATTATCTATTAAGAAATTTCTAGTCAGATAAAGAAAATCTCCAAAGGAGAGAGGCATACATAAATGTTTCTGGGAAAAGTATAAACCGTCTGTATCTTTCCCATAAAAACCCTTTGGAAATGTTTTTTTCTTCTCCTGGTGGTTCTGGTGAGCCTGCTAATCTGGAGTCAGCCTGTGGCCTCCTAGATAAGGCCATGACCCAATTTGGGATCTCTTTTCCAGATGCACAAGGAATGAAAATGGACAGATCTGATGCTGAACCATCCTCAGGATATGCTGCCATGGTTTCTGCTGGTGAGATATTCAGCTTTCCCTGATTTCTGTCATGCTTAAGCTCTTATTAGATAAGGATCATTTTGATTTCCTGAGCCACACAATTCTAAAATAATTTTTTTAACCTTCCTATGCTACTTTTTAAAAAGCTGCCAGAGGGTACATGTGCTAACTGGAAAGAGACAGGGAGAGAGAAGGTGAGAAAGCATCCCTACAGGGGATGGTCAGACGATCCCTTCTCCTCCATTTCTCCCTTCTTTTGGGATTTTGGGTGTGCACGTGCACACACACACACACACACACACACACACACAACCACATTTTAAGGCTTCTGCTATGGGGTGTGTGCACTTGTTAGAGAGAAACAGTGAGAGGGAAAGTGAGAAATCATCCCTGGGGAAATGGCCACACCACAGCCTCTTCTCCATTTTCCTTCTGGGGGTTTGGGCACACACACACATGTGTTTCAAGCTGCCGGGTCTGGGACTTGAACTGTGGTTAGTCATGTGTTAGGCCAGTGCTATAAACACCCCGTCACCTGCTGGCCCTGTGATTAGACATTTTTAGGAAGACAAATTAGATGACAGTAAGAAATAGTGTTGGAAGAACATTATGAGGCTGTTGCAGTTGAAAGGCATCAAAGACCTGGACAAAGAAGGATTATATGAATGGATTAAAAAATTGTTACATTTAAAAGATATTTCTCATATATTTAAGGGTATTAGGTGTTTTATTGGAAGAGAAAACTTCAAGATAAAAGAGCAATTATTATAAGATTTTGGGTTTGGAAACATAAATGAACAGAATTATACTTAGCCAACGGGGCTATAAAGTTCAATTGGGTACATAGCTTTGAGAAGGAAAATAATTAGTTCTTTTTAGAATATATAGGACTGGGGACAGCCTCATAGTCTAGTGATTAAGGGAGTCTGATTCCACATGGCTGACTGCAGTTCAATTCTAGCTCAGCAGCTTGAAAAACATGCCTGATGCATGTGTACCCCAAGTCCCAACAGTTGAAGAAATGGAGAAGGAATTCTGACTAGACCACATCCCACTGGTGGGTGCTTTCTTCCTCCTTTTCTCACTTTCTGTCTGTATCTCTTTCTCTGGTGAGTATACATGCCCTCTGGCGATTAATAAAAGAATATTTGGGGCTTAAAGTGTCTGGAAGCCATTCATGTATACATCTCTTGTTATCGCATATCCTCCTGTTGAAAGTACCCTTTATAAGGGTAGAAGAGCAGTAGTGTGACCTCGGCTGATACAGTTATGCTTCAAATAGATTAGGTGAGTTCCGGTCATGAGGAGCTCTGAATTTAAACATCGCAGAAATGGTAAGCATTATTATTATTCAGATCAACTTTGATAGACCCAATTTTCTGAGTCAGCATAACATTCCTTAAAATGCATTTAGACTTCTTGGTCATTTAAAACTTCTTTGATTCAAAAATTTTATATCATTGGCTTTATCTGAGGAAGCTACGTTGCTTGGTATTAAGAGTGTAGCTTCTTAATTCAGTCAAAACAGGTTTTAATCTTAATTCTATTACCTAATTATATAATTTTGGACAGTTTTCTTAATGGAAATAATGATTACCACAGCATACATAACTGTTAAGAATAAATGAGCTAATTTAAATAAAAAACTTTAAATAAAGAACAACTTCAGATATATAAGTCCTAAGTCAATGTCTATTTATATGCAGTTCTAAGAAAGCTAAAAATTATGTTCTTTTTCATTTCCTGAAAACTTTATTTTTTTCTGTCTCACAAGTGTTTCTTGGTTGGGAAATATAATGAAGGCCGTAATTAATTTGAAAATTATCTATTAAGAAATTTCTAGTCAGATAAAGAAAATCTCCAAAGGAGAGAGGCATACATAAATGTTTCTGGGAAAAGTATAAACCGTCTGTATCTTTCCCATAAAAACCCTTTGGAAATGTTTTTTTCTTCTCCTGGTGGTTCTGGTGAGCCTGCTAATCTGGAGTCAGCCTGTGGCCTCCTAGATAAGGCCATGACCCAATTTGGGATCTCTTTTCCAGATGCACAAGGAATGAAAATGGACAGATCTGATGCTGAACCATCCTCAGGATATGCTGCCATGGTTTCTGCTGGTGAGATATTCAGCTTTCCCTGATTTCTGTCATGCTTAAGCTCTTATTAGATAAGGATCATTTTGATTTCCTGAGCCACACAATTCTAAAATAATTTTTTTAACCTTCCTATGCTACTTTTTAAAAAGCTGCCAGAGGGTCCATGTGCTAACTGGAAAGAGACAGGGAGAGAGAAGGTGAGAAAGCATCCCTACAGGGGATGGTCAGACGATCCCTTCTCCTCCATTTCTCCCTTCTTTTGGGATTTTGGGTGTGCACGTGCACACACACACACACACACACACACACACACAACCACATCCCTGGCATATTTCTTAAGCCTCTGGGTCCAGGACACCAACTGCATGGTTGGCCACCTGTCAAACCACTATGACAACAGTTTACCCTCCTTTGTCACCCTTATTGTCTGTTAGTTGAAATTGGAGTTCGTTGTTGATAACCAAGTATCCTACATGATATAAAAATGGATACTATAGAAGAGCTGTAGAAAAATGACCTCAGGGGGACCAGCAGCTGACCTAGTGGTTAAGGCACTGGACTCCCACATAATTGACTACAGTTCAAGTCCCAGACCTGGGGCTTGTAACTCATGCCAGGTGCATGTTTGTGTATGCCCCAAATCCCAATAGAATGGAAGAGAAGGGATTGCAGTGTGCCCATCTTCCCTGGGAAGGGGGGTGGGGGTGGTGATTGCTCACTTTCTGTCTCTGGAGAGTGCATGCACTCTAAAGGAAAAAAATAATTCTTGAAAAAGAGAAAAAAGCTCATCAAACATTGGATATTTGGAATTAAATACTAAATTGTCATGCTCGGAATGGATAAATGAAATTGACATCTGCATTTCTATTTTGAATGAGACAGAATTAGTCCAGGCCTCTTGGTGTTTATCTCTAAGTAAACCATATCACACCACAGGGCCTCATAACATATGCTTTTCATTTGTTTGTTTGTTTTTTATAAAATGTAAGACAGTAACGGTTAAGGCAGAACAATATAAAGGAGATGAGGAATGCATTTAACAAATAAAAGATTGCTTTCAAATGATTGACTTAAAATTTAAAAAAAAAGAATAGCAAACTATAATTTGAGATTTTTACCACTTAGAACATTTTTTTTTTTTTTTAAAGATAAGGCCTCACATACTGCAATCCTTCTCTTCAGCCTACCAGCTGGGATTACAGGTGCACACCACCACACTCAGTCTTTGGGTTGACTAGGAATTGACTCTGGGTCTCCCATGGAGTTATACCCTGCAAAGAACAGTGTCTTAACACTGCACATACCATGTGACTGGACCCACTTAAGTCTGTTTGGTCATCACTATGGAATAGCATCTTACTGTTTGCAACAGGGCCAAGAACACTTGGAGAACCCCAAATTCCCAAATCTCTTGGAAATTATCTGCTTTTGTGACTGAAGATAATGTGGTTCCCTTATATAAAAGAAAGGAAAAAATTTCCTCATACCATCCTCCTTGTGTTGTTATTTAAAGTAATATACATCTAAATTTGAGGAAACCTAAAATTGGTAAAAGAAAAAAAAAAAAAAGATTAGTGAAGATAAAGAGTTCTGTCCAGAAGGATTTGAGGGTAGCCTAAAGAATAGAGTTTGGTTTATCATGGAACTTTGAGTGTGACAACACACCTATGCCTGGTCTAGTACCTGACCCAACAACCTAAGGTGACAACGTGGGCCCAGGTTTAGTTCACTCATCTGGCTGTGAAAGGGGATTGCGGGCCATTCCCTGGACTCAGGCAAACTTGGCACACGTGAAAGAAGCCTGAGCAACCTCCCAAGCAAGTCAATTAGCATGTTTCTTTTCTTCCTTTCTCTCTCTCTTTCTTTCTTTCTTTTTTTTTTTTTTTTTGCCTTGCATGCTAGTTGGCTATCACCAATCCCTGAAATCAAGAACTTGCTTTGGATCAGTTAACTAAGAAATGGAAAACCTCTTGCCCAAATTACAGATTGACTCTGAAAATATGCAGACAACAGCAATAAAAGGGCTACTGGAATATTACAGCCTCATTAATAGCAAGTCCCTAAGGATAAAAGGAAAATTCTCTGATTAGGCAAAATCTTCAACCATTACATTTTCTTTTCTACTCAGCTTAAAAGGAGTGATGGCCTAGGGTCAGGATCTACACTAACTCACGAGCTGTGACTAATGGACTAGAAAATTATGTTCTTGGAAGGCTTCAGACTGGAGCATTGGACAAGGTTAGTCTTTCCTCTTTATTTCTACCACACGTGATTTGGGGAATAATTTTGTTTCAACTCTGAGCCCTCCATAAAGTCCATGATACTCCTTAAAGATACAGGCCTTGAGAGAAAAAAGCCCCAGTACATTAACTCTTGTTAAGTTTTAGCTGGACATTGTTTTATGTTGCCTCTTTTTGGCAAACCATGTTTTTTTTGCTATTACAAGTGGGTCAGTTTTGTAGACAAGGATAATTTTGGAGGTAAATATATATGAGGAGAAGTCTTATGCTTATGAGTGTGTGTGTGCGTTGGTGGTGTAGCAATAAAGTGACACCAAGTAAATAATAAAAATAAATGGTGTGTGTGTGTGTGTGTGTTGATTATTTGTCCAGGCTTAATTTTCTTGAGATGCCTTCTGTGATTCTGGCAAATTCCAGCAAAGCTACCGATCACAGTATTCTGGCTTTAGTGTTTAGAGTGCGCAGGTGACTCAGTCTAGGTCAACTTCTTTCCCAGGGTTTTGACTGGCGTCGAGCTACTCAGGGATGTAAAGCCTTTCATCGTGACCGACACAATGTAGTTCTCCATAGAGAACATTACTTATTTTTCAAAATTGCTATAATTAATGGAATTGCACATTTCCTAAGACCTGTCTTATGTTTTCTAACTCCTCTTTTGATCAGTTGCGGTGCTTTCCTCTTTCTTTCTCTAATTGGGTGTTAAGCCAATTAGAGTCTACAAAGAGTCTACAGAGTATCAGGGTCCTTGTAAAAGCAGCTTGGATACTTTATCATGAGTATAAATAAAAACAGGCTTATTTCTAAATACATAAAGTAAATACGTTATTACAATGTGACTATGAGAATGATGTCAATTATTTTAATTGCATTATACGTAATAGAATATTCAACTATATTTACATATTGAACAAGTGCTAAATTTACTACTGCAGGTCACAAAGGCACTTCCATCCTGTTTATTTGCCTCTTCATTATCATGAAGCAGCAAAGGCTCTGAGAAAATAGCCAGTATTTTTGTCTCTAGTCTGTAATAGATTAAATTCAGATTAATGATTAATATACTCACCTAGTTTACCTAATAACCAAGTTAAAACATCTATTCCTAGCCAACATAATTTAACTGGAATTATGGGAGAAAAATTTTTGGAGTGAAATTTGAAGAGATTTACCCCAAATTTCTGTTATCCATTCTATCAGCATAGCACATAGTTCAATTTCCCCAGCTGTCCCTGGATACACAAAACTAATTTAACCACAGGTTTGAAGTTCCTGAGTTTAGAATGAACTGAGGTGGTGGAGTGAGTCACCTTATCCAAAAATGTCTATCTATAAATGGACCCTCGTTCTGCAAAATCATAGCCCTTGGCTGACCCTGGTACTTAAGTCAACACACACAGCAAGCTCCCTGACAATCATTCACTGAACTACACAGAAAAGGACCTGCCATCAGTGATGTCCCCCTGTAGTCAACCCACTTTGCTATTAGCGTGGTGATACGGGAAAACACATTAGGAAGAAATGTGAATTTTTTATATGTCGTATATATTCTGCCCTTCTTATCCATCCTGGAAAATTCCTTCTTTTAACTGGAAAAATGAGAACATATTAAGACCAAAATATATAAAGAGCTACATTAAAATAGCTTTCAGTCCACATTTTAAAAATCAAATATGCTTTGGAACTGCCACTTTGCAAATACTTTTTATTGAAATTATTTCTGGGAAGTCAGGAATTGAATACATTAAAATGCATAAAATGATTTGTTTGACAGACTACAAAATTGATAATCATATAGTAAAATCCCAACATTAATTAAATATTCATATTTACAGTTGCACTAGAGAGCAAGTATTACATAGGTAAAATTTAAAAAGTAATAGAATTAGAATGTCTGTTCTCTTGAGTCAAAAGTATGACCTCTGAAAATAGTAAAACCAAAATCTCTTTTCTGTGTAAGGATAGTTGTGATAATATATATGATTAATGACTATAAAATACTAGAAAGATTTCCACATGAGAAAATCTGTTTTGTTGAGTTATAATTATGTTTCTCCATAAGTTTAGTGGCTGCATAAATTGATTAAAAACTCATGAAACTAAAAATACTTTAGAATACTGTCATTTACCTGATGACATAACACAAAGGTTTTTACAACTTCAGTATCAGAACATTTTATGTTTTCTTTACAACAAACCCTGGGTAGTAATCTCTGCACACATATCTTAATAAGTGCACCCTATTACAAAGTATACTATCCACCATTCTTCACGTCCTGAGACCCTTGACCAGTGCTCAAGATAAAAGCTTCTTCCATAACTCAGTCCTGCCCTCTTCTACCAATGTACATGCATAATGCTTTCTCCCTTCCCATTCTTGCACAGTTATTTCCATTATGAATTCTGAAACTCCCATTCCATGATTAAACTTTACTACAGACTCATCCTCCTCTGGGTGGCCTGGTTTATATAGACTTCCCTGCAGAACATTCAAAAGGGAGCTCTCCTCTTACCCCCACACTACCATCTGAGTGTCACATGGAACTGGAATATATGTTGGTTCCCCACTGCCTTTTCAAAGCTGTTGCTGCTAATTCCTCATGTGAAAACCAGTCCAGTGCTCTTTGAGGCTTTACCAGCTGTTTGTGTAACCAGCAACACCTCCTTACTCTTTCAATGATAAATCTTGTCATTTTCCTCTTCGTAATTGGTCACATGGTTGCTTAGCTTTTCTCGTCTTACTCCCCACTCAAGTTCTTACCATTATTCTGGGTAGTTAAATGTCTGTATAACAACCGCACGTGCCACACTGAATTCTCGGTTTCTTGATCTCTTGATAGATATTCCTAACGATGAATTTATTCTTAATTCACTCTACCTGACAGCCATATACACAGCCATATTCTGAACCTGGACATTACCCAGGTTACTTTAACTCCTTTGTCATACAAGGATTTTGTTTGATTAAAAACAAACAGACCAAAAAAATCTGTTTCTTTTCTATCTTCCTTCTACTTGATATTGGTAAGTAAGTATTATTTGAATTACGTTTACATGGAAATAATAAGGAATTATAAATTGATATTTATTAGCCTGTGATAAAACAAAGTACTAGTTAAATTTTGCTGCTTTACGTGATCTGTGAAAGCTAAAGAAATTCTAGAACAAATTAATAGACATTCAGTTCAACCAATTGAATGTCTATTATTTAAGTAAAATATTTGGAGATAGTATAATATTATACTTAAATAATATACTTATAGCTTAATTATATTTTACTAAATTTATATTTATATAATATTCAAATATTATACATATTATACTAAATAATTTTTAGAGATTTGATTATTATTGCAAAACGTTATGAAATTTTTTTAAACAACCAGGTGTTTACCAGTAAGGAAGCTGTTCTCTGTGCCTGTTACTCTCTCTTTCTCTACGGGATCATAGTGTCACTATGACTTGCTCCTAAATGCTCAGCGTCTCCACATGGAATGGTTCTTAACCTACAACTGAAATAAACATTCTACATGGTCATCTCTTGTGAATTAAAAGCTATTCTTCATCTTTTACCTTCAGCTCCCCACTACTACTTTAGCTCTCCTCTGTCAACTGCTAAACATCTAGAAAAGATAATTACTCTGCACTTTCACATATGCTTTGAGTTCCCTAAGGAAAATGGAAAGTTTTTATATCCATTGCTTTTCTTTCTTTTTTTTTTTATTGGCTATTCAGCCTAACCAAATATTTTACCATTTTCTCTTAGCTTTTCTTTGACACTTTTTAAAAAAGAATTATTTATTTAATTTTACTTATTATTATTATTTTTAATTTGACCAGAGAGAGAGAAATGAGAAAGCAAACCACCAGGTCCAGGATTCAAACCACAGTTGTCCAGGTGGGAGTTCAATGCCTTAACCACTATACCACTAGTCAGCCCCTTCTTTGATACTGTAACAATTTTTTTCTAGCTGTCTTGTGAGATCTCTTCTTCCAGTTTTTCCCTCTTTCATTTATTTAGTTTTTAAATCGACAGATACAATGATATATATTTGTCATGTAAACATGATGGTTTGAAATATATATATACATTGTAAAATGGTTAAATCTAGATAAATAACATATGTATGGCCTCATAGTTATCAGGCTTATGATAAGAATATTTATCCACTCTTAGAGTTTTTAAAGAATGTAATACATTTTCATTAGGCACTGTCACCACACTTGCTGTACAATAAGACTCTTGAACTTATTCCTCCTAGCTTACTGTAACCTTTGTCTAATATCATCCCACCCATCAATCTCAGTAACCACCCTTCTATTCTGCTTTTAGGAGATCACTTTTTTAATTGGCAAGGGCACGTATGCCAGAGAAGTAGAGAAAAGAAAGCCTCCCTCTCAATGACGTGGGGTCATATTGCAATCTTCTTCCTCCATGTCTCCATCTTTTCCAGATTTTGGGCATGCACACACATGTGCCAGGCATGCTTTTTCAAGCCACTGGGTCTGGAACTTGAACTACAATCAGCCATGTGGGACCTGGCTTACCTGAATCACTAGGCTACTGGGTTGGCCTAAAGATCAACTTTTTAAAATTCCACATATGAGTGACATCATGCAGTATTTGTCTCTCCATGGGTGGCTAATTTCACTTAGCGTACAGTCCTCCAGGTCATACTGCTCTTGTTCAAATGTAGTTTCAGAGTGGTTTTTGTTCCCTGTTCTTCCTACAGTTCTCCGGTTCTCTCAGAGCTTTAAGAAGCATCCATATGCAGTGGGCAGCAAAATCATTATTTTTCCCCAGACTTTTCACTTGAACTCCAGACTTGTACACTTACTCAAATATATGTATACCTTTATTTGACACCTTCATGACAAATTTATTGACTGACATGAGCTCTGTTGGGAGCAATCAGAAAGAGACTATTTTTTCCTTTTCTTATCAAACACACTCTTAAAACTCATTTTTTCTTCTTTCAAGCTGGGATCATCATTCTTTGGTTCCTTTATGGGACAAGAAAAGTGTCAGTTTCAGTTATGTAAGTTCATAGCCTATCCAAAAGTCCTTTGTCCAGGAGCTCCTGCCTTCCACAGCTCGGGCCTGCAAATGGACAAGAGTGGCAAAGTGCAGTGCTTCCCTCTTTATTTCTATAAGTCAGTGGTTGTCCAACTTTAGCATGAATAGGAACCACCTGAAGGATTGTTAAGCAGGTTGCTGTATCTCCCCTGAGCGCTTCTCATTCAGTAATGTTCAAAAGAAAAACTTAGACAAGATGCATTTAAAAGAGTTAAATTGAGCAATGAATGATTCCTACAGCCGACAGCCCTTAGAACCAGAACCAGAACCAGAATAGGTTCTATCTCCAGCCTACAAGAGAACAGGCAGCAACCATGGGCAGACAATGGGAGTGGGCTGAGTGATGCCTTACTTGGTTACAGGGTGGCATCCTCCTTTATTTGAATCAGTGGCAGCCTGTGATCCACAAGCCCAGCTGCCTAATTGACTGAGACTCAGTTATTCATTACAGGAGTGTACTCCTAGTTAGGCTTTCATTTGTTTATGCACTAAGTGAGGTTGTAGCTCGTTACCTAAGGACTCCAGTTCAGGGTACCCTCTGGCCAAATTTAGTTTAGGTGTCTGAGCATTTCATTTTCAATTCTTTTTGTTGCTATTGCTGTAGTTGTTAGTCCAAGACTATATAAGAGAGCTTAAAAAGTATGAACTTATGGGACTAGCAAGTGGCACAGTGGTCAGATGCTGGATTCCCATATGATCAACCATGGTTGAAGCCTCAGACCAGCAACTTGAAAATCATGCCAGGTACATATGTTAATGTGCCCAAAACCCCAAAAAGAGAATAGAGGAGAGGAGATTGTGGTGTGACCATAACCCCGGGAGGTGATTTCTCACTTTCCTTCTCTCTGTCTCTTGGGAGTTTAAGACAAAAACTTAACAAAAAAAAAAATATATATATATATATAAAATATTGTACAAAGCAATTTAGTAGAGCCTGAGGATAAACAGATAAATAGGGTGGGCCTATATAGCTAGCATAGTGGTTAAGCCCTATGCAAAGGGAGCTCGATTTCATATGACTGACAGTGGTTCAAATCCCTGGTGGTTTGCAAAACATGCTAGGGAGATACACACAAATCCACGATCCTAATGAGATGAAGAAATGGAGAGGAAAAAAAGGATTGTGGAATTGCATGATCAGGCCTCATTTGAGGGTGCTTAATCTCTCTCATCTCTCTCTTTTCTGCATGCATACCACTTCTGACATTAAAATTAAATATATATATATTAATTATATATACATATATATATTAGAGGAAGGAAGGAGAGAGAGAAATGAAAGAAAGAAAGAAAGAGAGAAGGAAAGAAAATAGCTCTTACTATTAAGGGCTTAACGTTTTCTAGGTTTCTATCAATCTAAGTGAAATAAAATGTTATAGGTACTCTGATAAAAATGTATGGAATAGCTAGACATAAAGAAAATAGTGAGCAATTGTATTGCAGATTTGTAACCAGGTGTGGCTATCAGAGACACCCCAAGCTCAGCTAAAAGTGAACCCACTTTCTTCCCTTTATATCTGCTGGTTTTCCTAGCCCTTTACCTCTGGAAAAGGTCCTGCTACACCCCGGTCATTTAAAGTAAAACCCATTCTATGTTTCTCTCATTCTTTTACCCTCTTAAAATAATCAATATGTCTCTAAAGATTAAAATAAAAGTTTGCTCAATCCTCTCTCCCAACTCTGTTATCACCACCTGTGATGTTAAAAGAGATGACATCTGTTATGCAACTTAAGTAAATGTTTCTAAACCTGGTGTTCCTCAGATCCAGTACATTTCCTGTTAGATCCAGAAGGAACTGTCAAAATCCCTATTTAACCATGCCATCAAGTCCTCATAACGATAAAAGTTTCAGACTCTCGAGTGTGGTATAAATGACATAGTGCATGACTGATACCTAGCTGTGACCTTTGTCCTCACAATCCCTCTGCTCACACTTGGCCCTCCCACAGCATGCTGTTGTGCTGCTGCTTGCCTCCTGGGTTCTGCTCACACACTCCTTCCTGGGGCAATTGGCTGGTGCGTGCAGGTATGCCTGTGACCTGGGCTGGCTGGGACTGGGGGTGGATTGCAACGTGCAGACCCTGTTGGGGTTCCTCCCACTATATCTCTTTCTCTTGTTGAAAGAAATAAATAAACCTAAAAATAAAACTCATATGAATATCATTATGACATAAATAAATGTAAACTTGACGTAAAAGAAATTTAGCTCAAAATTAGCTTAAGCATAATAGATCTGATTGGGCAACTAACTCTGTGACTTTCTACTGGGCAAGGCAGGATTGGGATTCTGTACCCTAATCCCTGGAACAGCACACTTATCACAAAGCAGGCACTCTTTTTATTGCAGAGAGTTTTTTTTTTTGGAGATTTTTTTTTTTTCCGCTATAGGGCGCGTGCGCTCGCCAGACAGACAGAGAGACAGAGAGACAGAAAGCGAGAAATCACCCCCCAGGGGGGATGGTCACGCTGTAATCCCTCCCTTCTCCTCCCAGGATCTTGGGCATGCACGCACACGCGCCCGGCGTGAGTTTTAAGCCACCGGGTCTGGGACACGAACCACGGTCGATTACGTGGGAGTCCAGCAACATAGCCATTACGCTAACTGCTGGATCCCTATTGCAGAGAGTTTTTAAGAAAAGTGTCCTACTACTGTGTTAATAAAATATTTTGCAGATTCTTAGAATTAGGAGGTAAAATATTAACTTATACATTTTTGATTACTCTTGGTAAGAAAAGACTCTCAGCGCTTTACAGTTAGAAATACTATTCAGGCCGTGCTATACTGGCGCAAATGGGAGGGTACCCCTGCACAACGGCTGAGGACCTATGGGAGATGGGCCTGATTCTTGGAACAACCTTAGCAGTGGTGGTGCACACCTGTGGTTCTAGCTGACAGGGAAGCTGGGGCAAGAGGATCACAGCATGGAGAGACCCGGTTAAAAATACCTCTCTCTCTCTGTCTCTTCCTCTTACACCCTCCCTAAAAATACTATTCATAGGTTTCAGTTAATTCCACTTGCTCGTGATTATAAGGAAGAACAGAAAGTTTATCATTCCCATTTTGCAGATGAGAAAAATGAGGCTTTGAAAAACTGGTATTTGCGCACAATTTTGTGGCTGGTAATTATGTCTGAACTGAAGCTTATCAAGTACTGTCTTTATTTGTTTCTTCATTTAAAATTGTGAAATTTCAGAGAAATTAGTTGATTAAAATTTTGCTAGATGGTAGAATAACAGGGTAAAAATGCACGATATTTCACATGTCATTCTTATAATTGCACCAAAATACTTTTAGTGTCTATGAGAAACCATAATGATTCGGGATATTTTTGCAGTGATATATTTGGAGTTATTATATAAGCAAATTCTTTTTTAAAAAAAGAATTCTTTCATTTAAATTTATGTATTTGTTTATTTATTTTAATTTGACCAGAGAGGGACAGAGCTTGAACACAAGACAGAGCGAAGAGAGGGAGAGAGGGAGAAAGGGAGAAAGCAATCCCCCAGGTCTGGGATGCGAACCGCAGTTGGCCATGTGGGAGTCCAGTGCCCTTAACCAATGCATCACCTGTTGGCCCTAGGTGCAAATTCTTATTCCCAATTCCCAAGAATTTATTGAGTCCCTGAGAACGTAGAAATGTCTTTAAGTGTTCGCACATTATTTTATGTACACTTCAGTTTGAAAACAACTGGTAACAGGACCCTTAAAGTTAGAGATTCTATATGTGTGTATGTGAATGTATGTATAGGTATAGTTAAGTGTGTGCAAGTCTACAGACATGTATATTTAATTCTATCTAGGGTGTGTGTGTGTGTGTGTGTGTGTGTGTGCCTTTGTGTTCTTGTTATTGAGGAAAGCTGCTGCTTGGTAACCGTTCTTATTGTTATGAACTACATGAAAAAGTACCCCAGAAATACAACATCATTGTTGCATTTTCACTAGGTAATTTTTAGAAATTATATCCACTCAGTAATACACTTTCTATCCCTTACATTTCGCAGGATCAATACTTTTACATCAACTATATCTTTTATGGATGTAGTACATTTCTCCAAGCATCTTAAACATGTGCACATATGTTATATGAAGACAGACATTTTATTATAATGGTGCTTAAAATGGATTGTGAGTTCAGATTGATTTTTCTCATATTAGTTGTTTAAAATGGCTTTTCTACAGCAGCATATAATGGCATGGTTGTCCCCTGCCAAAATATCAAAAAGGAAAATATTTAAAAAGAAATGATATGAGATACTTGGAAAGAAAGCCCATATTAATCTTCCCCTAAGTGGCCTTGGGGACATTTTTGCTTAAAAATGTTAATGTGTTTTATGAGTTTTGATTTATAGATATTTTTAACATTATGCCTTTAAGGTGTCAGCTCTGTGTAAACTAATTGTACTTCCTTTCCCTTTTTAAAAGCACGAAGGCTGCTGGTTATACCTTAAGGGAACTGACAACAAAATGAGTAGGAATTGGGTTCGTTAATAAGGTTTGATCTGAAATAGAAAAAAGAAAAATATAATAATGTTTTGAATTTGAATAACATGTTAGCTAACAACGATAAAAAGAAACATCAATTCAAACAGAAGGTGAAGCAGCTCAAATCACATTATACAGGATGAATTACTGAGTAGCTGTGGACTGCAGCGAGAGGCAACGGCAGCCCATCGCTTTCTGAAGACGCCGACGTCGACTGCATTGTCTCTCCCTGTGCAGTTGCCTCCTCATCCTTACAATCACCGTCACTTCAAGAGTATGGAAAAAGTAATTTGAAAACCTGAATGTAAACCCAAAGATAAAAGACTATCTGAATCAACAGGGAAAAAAACACCTCCTTCTTTTGCATCTATGGAATTCTTACAAAAATAAATCTTGTACTTGAATACCAAACACAGCTTCAGTAAATGTTAAGAACAGTAATTTTGAAGGCCATGTTCTCAGACTTTAATGTAATAAACCTAGAAAGTCAACAACAAAACAGGCCTGAAATTAAATAAACATAAATTTAAAATAGAAATCATGCTTGACTTTTTAAAAAGATCTCTGAGACAGCATTTCTTATCAAAACTTCTTATAAACAATGAGTTATATTTTGTTACTCCTCCTTTTTCAGGAAAAATAGAACACATGTTACTTAGTTTATAAGAATAGAATAAAAACAACAATATAAACTAAAAATAATGTGTTGAAATGAATAATGACAAAGAGTGAGACACAGAGAGAGGAAAAAAGACAAGAACTCTCAACAGGGTGCCATGCCATAATCCTCTCCCAGCCTTTCCCAACCAGCCAGCATCATAGCATATGCACCTGGTGTGTACAGGTGGATCACAGCACCAAACCCATGATCTTTCATATGGATCCAGTATGGCTTGAGCAGTAGGTTATCACTGTGCCACTGAGCTGGCCACCTTACATTAAATTTAAATTAGAATTAAGTTACTGTAGAATTCCAAATAGAGCCAACTTGTATTTCCTTAAAAAGACTAACTCTCACTGAGAAAAGAAAAATGAAAAAAAGAATATGTACAACCTCAGAATTTAAAAAGTAGATAGAATTATACACATGAAAGTGATTTAAATTATTGCAATAGAAAATTCTTGCAAATGCATGGTATCTTTGGAGATTTACAGAGGAACATATAATGGATTAAGAAGAAAGAAAGAGCATGTGTGCCCAGAGTCCTAGAGGAGAATGAGGAGAAGGGATTGTGACATGGTCATCCTTCCTGAGAGGTGGTTTCTCTCTGTCTCTCTCTCACTTTTTCTCCTCCCTTCAACCCCCACCTCTATCCAGCACACATCCCCTATAGCAAACAAAACAAAACAAAAAAGAAGAGAATTATCCTTTCAAAACTTAAAAAAAAAGTTTTTCAGAGGTATCAGTCCCAAATAGTGTTACTTGTAAATTTTAACATACATTTAAGAGACAAATAAACTCTTCATACTTTAGAAAATTTAATAACAGAACATCATAAAAAACTTCTCAGACTATTTTATAGTACTGACATGATTTTATTACCAAATGATTTGTTTTAAAAATCACACACATGCTCATAAACCATACATAAAATGAACTTGTGGTATACATGCCAGAATAAATAAGTAGATATAATGAAGGAAAGGCAAAATATTATAAAATTTGCCATCAGGTCATATATAATTATATATTTAAGTTGATATCAATCAAAATTGCAAAGAATTTTCAAGAGGTTTGTTTATTTTTTCCATGAGAGAGAAACAGACACTACCCCAGGTTCAGCCTGCTTGGATCATAGGCATGTGTGCACCTAGAATGGACCGGGAGATCTTGTAACATGAACTGAGGACCTTCCCATTTGAGTCCAGCTGCATTATCACTGTGTTACCATGACTGTCTGGCTCCATCCAGCGTTTTTCTTTAAATAGCACGTGATTCTAAATTTTACATGGAAGAAGAGTATGCTATTGCTAAACAAATATTTTAAAGGAATAGTGAAAAGTTACCTGCCCTTTGGCTACCAAGCCACTTTAATTAGAATAGCATGGCATTTGTATAGCAAAATCTAAGATGGTGGTCCCAACCTTCCCGGCAACAGAGACCAGCCTCATGGAAGACAGTACCTCCACAGACAGGATGTGGGGCAATGGTCCCAGGATGACCTGAGGACACCACATCTACTGCATACCTCATTACCACCACTGCCACCTTGCTATATACAATGAAGCAATCACAGAACAGTTAGGTTCACACTCCCATGAGAATCCAGTACCACTGCTGATCCAACAGGCTGTGGGGCCCAGGCAACAGTGTGAGTGATAGGGAGCAGATTCAAACACAGACAAAGCCTCACTGGGCTTTGAGCCCTGTGACAGGCCACCATCAGGCCCCAGGCTGGCACAGGTATGGGACCTGGGGATAGAGTGGTTGGAGAGCCCCTGGGCAAAGATATCAATGAAAAAGTTACAAAGTGAAAAAATAAACCAAAGTAGTCTTGTGGAAATAACAATAATAATATACAACAGTTGGGGATAAGAATGTTCTGAATCTATCAGGTTGTATAGATCCCTACATAGTCTGGTTATAGCTACCATTGGAATTTCTAATATATACAGCATTGCTGCTAATTGCTTTGTAATTTAAAAGATAAATACAGCTTTTTATTTATTTCCTGAGAAAATACATCTACCAAAGTACATTTTACCAAATGAAATGTAAAGCTAATAAGAGGAACATTATAGGTTAAAAAACAGACAACCACTAACGATTTTTGAAAATAGTGTTAATACTAACTGTAGTTTAGAGTTTATGGGCTTGATGAAATGTTACTAGTAATATTTTGAAACTTTATCCCGTGTACTGATATTTTTAAAGTAAAATCATTCTTTGCCAAAACAAGTTTTATTTAAAAATCAGGCTTCTTATTTTTTTTTTCTTGGGGGGATGGGGGAGAGATTTTTACTATAGGGTGCGTGTGTTTGCCAGAAAGACAAAGAGAGACAGAAAGCAAGAAATCACCACCCCAGAGGGGATGGCCATGCCGCAATCCCTTCTCCTCCATTCTCCTCTCAAGATCTTGGGCACACACACACATGCGCCTGGTGTGAGTTTAAGCCACCAGGTCTGGGACTCGAACCACGATCAGCTACATGGGAGTTCAGCAACATAGTCATTATGCTAACTGCTGGTCCCCAGGCTTATTTTGAGATAATTATAGATTCATATGCAATTAGAATAAATAACACAAGGAGAAATGTGTACCCTGTATCCTGTCTCTTCAGTGTCTAGTATTTTTTTAATTCTAAAATTTTCATTTATTTCTCTTTTATATCATCTGTTTCTTCACTGAGACTTTCTATTTTTCATTTTCCCTCAATCTTTGCTGATGTCAGTTAGGGTGGGAAAGAAGGTCTATCCCCAAGAAT
>NW_006159848.1:274968-320528 GCF_000334495.1 Tupaia belangeri chinensis
AAATGTATGTGGCATACTGAAAAATAATGTAATTATGAATTTAAGTGCCAGCTGGTTAAGGGACTCAAACTCTACTTGGCCAACTAATCCTGGCAGCTTGAAAAATACACCGTGTACATGCCCAAAATCCCAACAAGAGGAGAACTGGAGAGAAGGGATCGCAGGGTGAACATGCCGCTTCGGAGAGTGCTCTCTCCACTTCCCTCTCTGTTACCATCTTGTGAATGCATGCTCCCTCTGAACAACAACAACAAAAAATAGTTTTAAAAGGGATGTTTTACAAGTGTGTGTGGAGGCCTTTACGGGAGACCAAGAAGGAAGGCAAAGGGTCCCATGGCTTGACCTCTGCATGTCCTGGGATTGACCACAGCAGACGTGCACCTGTAGGAGGCTGCTGCCCAGCGGAGCTGTGGCCTGCAGCAAAGGAAGCAGCCACAGGTAACCACAGGCTAGTGAAGAGGGGCAGAGACATCGGTGCAGTGGCAGTTCTCGCTTCACACTGCCCATCTCTCACTGAAATCTTCTACTGGACAGTGAGCTATAAGGCACAAGGAAAGAAAGTCTAGCTAATGCAGCGTGGAAAAGTCAAATGCACAGTCGAGTAAAGAAGGTGGAGAGTGAAGCTTGACGACCAAGCGCAACAGAGATTCTGTAAGTAGAGGAGACCAAATGAAGCACGGTAGAGCAAAGCATTAATGGGACAAAGAAATGTGGTATTTATCTGTTGAAGATATTTTATGTTTTTTTTTCTGCTGGACTAGGGAGGAATGTTCACCTGTTGAAATATTCACTTTGTAAGCTAAATAATGTGATAGAAAGTATAAAAGAAAATGAAATTAAAAAAAAGAACCTAACAGAAGTTGACTTGAGAAAATTCAAATACAACAGCAACTGGTTGCATATGACCTCGTGAGTGCCTGTGACGCAGAATCTACGGTCTCAACTAAGGCCAGTGATAAAGTCTGAGTGATCTACTGGCTATGAAATGGTTAATGCACACAGAAATGTAAAAAGATACCATGGCAAAGCTTAACATTCTCAGTGTTCAGTTGTGTTTCCAATGAAGTAAATATTTTCCACAATGAGGTGACAAAATGAAATGTAAATGTAATAGATAGCAAAATATGGTAATTTACACTGAAAAGGCGTTTAATTAGAACAGAAAGACAGTAGAAGGGTTGGAAAGATGGCTTGAACATCTCAAGAGATAAAGCCATTGGGGGAAAATAATATCCAGATTGATATGCAGAATATGTGTCATTTTATAACTAGGATTCCTGTGAGTGTGGCGTTTTTATTCCTCATTTACATAAACAAGCTGAAAATAAACTCCCAACCACAACTCTGTCTTCCACTGAGAAACTATAACCACCTAATCACTCCCCCTTTTCTTTCCAGTACAATTAGGGTCATCAGAATTGTGTCTTCCTGAGTCGGGGAGAAAAACCCAAAGTCTCGGCAGGTGCTACATAATCACACCTCAAACGCCTTTGGGTAGATAAAAAGAAAGTAGCGTTTGCTTGCATAACTGGACATATCTGAGTTGTTTTCCTACAGATATTATCCTGGGAATAGAAACAAAATTGTTCACTCACTAACAGCCTTCAGGAAGCACTATGATCCGGGGCAGCCAAGAGCCAGCAATAAAAGAGAGGCATTTGTAATTCTGGAAGAAAACACTGGAGTGGAAAATACACAAAATGGCTGTTTGGTCTCCAGACTGCCTGAATTATTATCCAGCTCCGCTGGATGTTCTAATTTCTGTGTCTCAGAAGACTGCAAGTAGAAATATATGCTGACTCTTAGATATGGAGATAACACCGTCCGATGCCACTTTTCATTAATAGTGTTGATATTAAGCACTGTATACTTTTTAGGCCGACGCTATTTGTCCCCAAGAGCATCCACTAAATTATACATTTTTGAACACAGTGACTATTTTTTATTAAAGTTTGTATTCCTAACTTGAGCCCTAGTGTATACACAATGTCATAAATGCTTTTGATTCCAAAGATCATTTTTATCGAAGTTATATTTACAGCTCAAATCAGCTGAAGAGAAGGGATTAGCAATGTCCAGTATTTTTATACCCTGGTTTGTTTTAATTTAATTTCTGAAATAAATGAAAGAAATTAAACTTTTGCTTTCTAGTAGCATGTCTTTCTATCTACCTATCTGATATTTGTTGTACTCAACTCCCCACCCTCCATCAAAAACTTAGGAGAGCTAACTTTGCAGTTTCGGTGAAGGGCAGAGACAGGAAGATGCTGCACATGTGCTACCCTCTATCCTCCACTACATACCATGGGGAATATTGAAACTTCAGCCTGGCACTTTTCTATTAGGTCTAAACTCAGGATCGTAATATTTTTCAATGAAATCTTCGAGGCAGGTGGTCCCAGTAGGTCAGTTTTGATAAGCAATATGGAATCCATTTGCTGTTCTGGGTTCAGAAGATGTGCACCATGTTGGCCAGATAGGTGGCATGGTTGCAGTGCATTGCTCAGTCAACATAAGATCCCTCTGGAAGGTCATGGGTAGGTTTCTTGGTCTCCATATACACCTGGCATGCACCCACTAACCTAGCTGGCCGGGAAAGCTGGTGTGGGACATCACAGTATAAGATCCTGTTGAGGGTACTTGTCTCTCTGTTTCTGATTTTATTTTTTAAAAGATGTACATGTAGTGGAAACACACATACATACATACAAACACACATCTATGTAGTCTTTAGTCTTACTAAGTATAAACTCTACTGTGTTCTAATGAAACTATATACTGTAACTAACTGAACTATAAATTCAAAGACTATACTCAATATAACTAAACTACTTAAACAATGGCAAAAAATACATATATATTCCACTTTAAGCCTATTGTGCTTTTAGAACTAATTGTCCTTTGCATTTTGACGCAGTTGCAGCTATTCATTTATTACATAGGCCTGTCTTGCTTTATTTATGTTTCTAGTTTCTGTTTGCTAATAACTTCTGGCATACAGACACCCACTTATCCTTGAAATAAATGTTTATAGAGTACCTAGTATAGGAAGTCTTCTTGTTAGAAAATGGAGTTGTCCAAAAGGTAACTTAGTTTTGGAAAAGGGAGACTCAGATTCCAGATTGCAATTAACCAGTTTGATTTTCTTTTTAATTGCCAGAGGACCCATGTGCTCACCAGAGAGAGAGAGACAGAGAAAGAAAAAGAAAGAGAAAGAGCCTTCCAATGGGACGTAGTCTCATTGCAGCATTGCAATCCTTTTTCCTCTATTCTTCTTTCCCATTAGGATTTGGGGCTTCTACATACACATGCCCAGCATATTGTTCAAGTCAGCCAGGCCAGTATTCAATCCACAGTTGGCCATGTAGGATCTGGTTCCTTATGCACGGTGCTTAACTACTGCACTGTAGGGCTTCCTGTCCATGTTTATATTTCATAAATAATAATAAACAGAACTTCGGTTTCTACCTTTAAATTTATTTTTACTCTCTATTTGTAGGGCTTCTTGTTCATTGAAATGAACAAATGAAATGAAAATAACCCATGTATGATCATGTTGAGTTTCAAGATAATTTATTATTCAGTAGTTTAACAGATTTGTCCTGAACTTGACTTTTTCCCAAATTATTTAAATGGATGTGATGACTTAGACTGCACAATGGCAGTGATTTCAGTGGGTCCAGTTGAAGGTGGGTCTCAAGATGTGACAAGATTAAGTAGCAGGTTATCACGGTACTCATTTTGCTATGCCAGAGGTGCAAGGTTGATCTCCAGAGGGGAAGATGAGAAAGAAAAATAAGGCTTTCAGAATCTGTGGCTAGAGAAATAAAAAGGTGAGAGACTTTATATTCTAAATACATTTTCAAATTTTTCTGCTCTTTGGTGCTCTTCATTGGTTCTCAATTGCTTTCCAGAACAATATTAAAGCAATATTCCTGACTACACTTTGCATATTTAAACATATATTTTGTTTCACTTTGTGATTTCATTTCAGTACATTGTTCAATTTGTGTCTAGTCTATTCTCTTTCAAGTTATTTTCATTTCTCAGCATGACCGAAAAATAACCTCCGATATACTCAATAAAATATTTTATTTCTCTATCTCAATACCCGTCACAATATGCGTTTGCTGACCCTTATGTACAGTTGTTCCAGCCTCATCTAACACGTAGAAATAGTTAATCTGATATTAATGTATGTTCCTAAATTTTGCTCCAAGCTGGGAGATCTCTTGAAGCCATTGTATAAACTTCGAAGGAAGGTGCAATGTCTTTCTTAATCTGTGTTCTGCTTGGTTCACTTTTTGTTCTCAACAGGCCATTATGTGTATTATGAGAATTACAATCATTAGTCATGTGGATTTTTCATATTTTATTAAGCATAGGCTCTGTACTCCAGAAATAGATCATCTAGAAAAAGATAAAGTTCATGTGCAAATAACTATGGCAGAAGGAAATACAAGATAAGAACCCCATAAGGTACAAAGCCAGCATGGTATGGCAGTTCAGAAAAGGAATAGACCTGGCTGAACAGGAAGAGCTTTATTTAATTTAATTTGACTCTCACAGAACACACGGAATTTTTTTTAAATGAATATATTTGGAAACTTTTTAGTTCCTGAGAGTTTAGAGACAATATTGTCACAGTTTGGGCTGTTATTGCCAACAAGCTCAAATGTGTATTTAAAGACAAAAGTTACATAATCCAAGGTGGAAAAATGGGCCGCATCCTAAAATAGTACAAATAATTTTTCTAAAAAGTGACATGTCAAGTACCTTAGGTTTCTCGAACAGCGGTGTCACTGACATGTGTGGAAATGGATTTACTATTCCTGGGTCCTGGGCCACCCAAAAACATCACAATGTCTTAACAAAAGTCAAAGTATGTCTTACAGCTTTGACTCCTACAGAGAACCACTGAAAGCATTTGTCTTCCTTGTGTTGTGGAATTTCAGTAGCATTTTTTAATCTCATAATACATTTTTCAGAGTAAATAAAAAAGTTTTATTACGATTTGGAATGCAAATCAGGCACTAAGTTCCAGAACTTAGAATCTCTCTAAATGCATCCTTTGGGTTCAGTTCTGTTAAATCATTTATCAAAGTCCTTACTGCACAGTGACTTGTTGGTGATTGCTCCCATGCATTTTTAGGTAGATTTCTTGATGATATTTCTCCTGCTTCTCCCCATGGATACCATGTACTTTTCCTCTCGATTCCTGGCACTTTTCTTAAAAGCGCTCTCTCTCTCTCTCTCACACACACACACACACACACACATGCACACAGACTTTTCTTCTCCTTCTTCATCTCTTTTTCTTCCTCCTCTTCCTCCTCCTCTTCCACCTCCCTCTTTTTTCAACCATTGAAAACAAATCCATCTCCTGGCTTCTCTCTATTCATCAGTTATCTTACAGCTGATGGTTTAAATGCAGGCCGTCCCTCTCTGCCTAAAAGGTAGCAGATAGAGTGAAGTGAGCTACAGTCCTCAGTGGGTTTCCTTTTATCTGAGCTTTCTTGTTCTTTCCATATAGTTTTGCACATACTCTTCACAGGAAATTCTCTTACTGTTTCTGTATTTCCTGTTTTGGAAACTAAGTGCCTAATTAACCAGACACCTATTTTCCCTTTTCTTTGGAGATGATCTTTTCCAATTTGTATCATTTTCACAAATGCACAGAATCAGGTAGAATTTTATTTAATCTCCATAGCTAGCCTTGCACATGAGACACAACTGATTTGCTATTTATGAATAGTAAACTGAGACCCAGAGAAGTTGTCTAACAAGTGAAACCAGACCTAACTTTAGAAACCAGGTCACACAACGTGGTCCAGCACTCTTCCCACTGCTCTTCACTTACCTGACACTCCAAATCACATATGTAAATATGTTATACATCCTCTCTATTCTTAGTGTTTCCAATGAGAAAAATACAATTTCTTCTATATAAGAATTATTTTTTTTGTTTATTTTTAATTTGCTATGACGTATGTGTGCCCACCAGAGAAACAGAAAGAGAGAGAGAAAGTGAGAGACCAAGCTGCCAGATCTGGGACTCAAACCACAGTTAGCCATGTGGGAGTCTAGTGCCTTAACCGCCATGCCACCCACTAGCCTTGATAAATATTATTTCTTAGGAAAGAAATAAGACTAAAAATTTATTTTTTTAAGGCAATGGCAACTAAGAGAAGTAAAAAATCTTTTAAAAATATGGAAGTGCTTTATACAGAGTTCAACAAACTCTTTATAAAGCTTGTATCTGGTCGAGATTTTATCTACAAAGTTTTGTATTGTTTCTCAAAGGAACATGGCCCTTTTTTCAAAATGGCAGCATATCCCTTTAAAGTAATTTAATTAAATATGCTACATTGCTCAATATTTAGTGTGAAACTGCATGTTATTTTGTAAAGTTTATTTCTCTCTTCCATAAGAGAGAGAGAGAGGTATCCCCAACAGGGTTCTTCATGCCATGATCCACTCCAAGCCTCAGCCAACCAGGTTCATGGGTCTGTACATGCCTGGCACATATGGTGAAGCCTCAGGATATGAACCTGAGACCCCCCTATGGAAGTCCAGCATCACAGAGTAATGCACTGCTGTTGTGCCACCGTGGCTGGCCCTTGACATGCCGTTTTAACCACAGCTCAAAACTCACTGTGTAAGACTCACCTGGAGAATTCTATTTATAAAAATTGCTAGAGCCTACTTCTAGAAGTTTCTTTTTAAAACATTTAGGGTGGGGTGTCCATATATTTGTATTTTTAAATGACTTCTATATGGTTCTGATGTGCAGCCCATGAGACAATATTAGTTCATACCGTGCATTATAAGGACTCAGTAAAAACATCGCTTTTTTAAGAGAATTTATCAAATTTCTACACAACTACTATTGCTTGTTTTTCTGTAGACTTTTTTTTAATCACTTTCCCAAAATGCATAATTTTCTGAGTGTTCACCAGAAAAAAGTTATGCTAGAGAGAAAAGGACTGAAAATATGAACGTCATCTATTCACTTATCCTGTCCATAGTAAATATCCATGTGGAGTCAATTACAGGAGTGGGGAGGGGGAAAAATTAAAATCTAATGAAAGTTAATCAAAGAGAAGAACTTCCTTCAGGCTGGCCATGCATGTCTGTGGTTTGTCTGTCATTTATAATGCTGCAGCCTCTGGTTCATAGTCAAGCTGTAATTCTGCCAGTTAATGTATCCAATTAACCCCACTAATGAGCTAATCAACAGTGTAAAATCTGTGTAAAATCACTGAGGGTGTATGATGAATGGGAAATGCACTGAACTCGCCCAATATAAAAAGTGCTTTATTGCACTTGTTAAAGTGGCACTGTCTTATCCCTCTCTAAAGGGTAATTTATCACCAGGGTCCGCAACAGTGCCATGCCCTGATAAGGCAGAGGTGGCAATAAACCCATCAGAAAATGATTACTCAGGAATGTGGAGCAATTACAGTGTCTCCGTGCATCAGAGTCATAGACTGAAGAGCAAATGTGCTTTCCTGTTGATTCAGGGTTCAAACAAAGGATCAGCAGTAAACTTGAAGGTGATCCATAACTTGTAAGTGGATGGTATTTATACATATATATGTATGCATATTCATTGAAAAGTCTCTGAGGCAAGTACTTCTGGCAGCCTGAACCCCATAATACTCTTCTACTCTTCAACTGTAAGTGAGAACAGCGATTCTTCCTAGAAACTCCTTAAGGATAGTGTGACACAAAATTCATTGCCTTGTAGGAGTTACCCATTTTTCTCTAATATTAGTAATCTCTTAGGGAAAGCCTTGTAGTAGCAAAGTAATAATGCTTCACTTCTGTTCATGCCTCAAGATAACTTTCTGGGAAGGTTTCTTCTCATGTGGGAAATCAAGCCTTTCCTTGTGAGCCATCCTCACCAGGATACCAAAGCAACTCCAAGGATCTGCTCTCTTTCTTATCTTACCTTCTATGACATAGTCCTGGATGTTTTATATATTCAGAATAAGTTGGAAATCAAAGATAGACTTCAAGAGAAAAAGAAGTGGCATCCACCTTCATTTCTGGATAATTACCCGGTTTGCTACTTTGGCTGGCCTAAAACCTGGTCATTACTTTCATCTGGTCCCTTTTTCTCTCAGTTGTGGTCTTCAAAAACAGTCATTTGCCCACTTTTTTACCTCAAAATATGAGAGTTTTCAAAAAGTGCATTGAAAATGCACACAATGAAGAAAACAATGCATGGATTTCATTTTTTTCCTCCAAAATAAACTGAAGGGACTTTTATTTCATTTTTTTGTGAACTAATTGAAATCCCCTTATATCTCTGTTCTTTTCCATTAACTCTGATCATCTTGGCTACAACAGAGACATGACCCACCTTCTTTTTAAAGCTTCCTCTTCCTCTTCCTCTTCCTCTTCCTCTTCCTCTGTGTTGGTGATCCTGTCCTTATGCCGTTGGTAGTGTGCCTCTTCAATCTCTCTTCCCTCTGGTCTTTCTATCTTCATCAGTGAATATGCTCAAACATTGCCACCACTTAAGATCCTTTTCTGCTGTTGATGATAACATCTATAATATCCCCAGCTAGACTAGTGTGTAGTGTATCCATGTTAGAAAATTCACTTTATAAGCTAAGTGATGTATAGTGATTTAATGTACAAAAGAAATTAAAGTAAAATATATATTTAAAAAGATCATTTTTTCTACTCCAAATCTTCCATAGAGTTACCATTTTTCTTCTTCCTTTCATTTAAAATGTGCTTTTTACTTATTGTCTCCTCTGTCAATTTTCATGCTAACTTAATCCAACAATACCATCTTCTCACTTTCTCTTACTAGTTAAACTAAAACTGCTTTTTCCAAGGTCACTAACTTTTCAAATATCAATCCAGTAGTTTTGTGAGTGTGATCATAAATACCTTTGAAAAAAATCTCACAGTTGACTGCTTTGCTTCCTCCAAATTCTCATTCCCCTTACTTCCTATGACACTACATCCTTGATTTTCTTTACATCTTGCTTTTCTCAATATTTTGTTGTGTGGGTTTTAGTCAGCTGCTCTTCTCATGAATTAATTATCCAATATTATTTTATGTACACACTTTAAAATGCTCCTACCAAGATTATACATACAACTTGAACATATTTCTTGTCCAATGATTTGACTATCACTTCTGCAATCCAAAGTATGAAACTGCAATTCTGAACTCATTCATAAATTCCAGGTTCAAATATCCAAAATTTATTAGATATTGTTTACATCTCAAAGGTAATATTTGTGAAATTTACTGTAGATCTTACTATTCAATCATCATGTCGTCTTTAGGTTACAAAATATTTTCAGTTTAACTTAAGCTAAAGAGGGCTTTATTGGGGCCAGCAGGTGGCATGGTAGTTAAGACTCTGGACTTCCATTCACCAAACTGTAGTTTGAGTCCCAGACCCAGTAGCTTGAAAATCATGCTTGGCATATGGGCATGTGTACCTAAAATCCCAGGAGGAGGAAGGAGGAGAAGGGATTGTGGTGTGGGTATGCCCCTTGGTGGGAGGGTTGATTTCTTACTTTTTCTCTTCCTATATATCAATGTCTCTCTCCTCTTATCTCTTTTCTCTCTGTGTGTCTCTCTGTCTCTCTCCTCTCATGTGCCCTATGACAAAAAACAGGGTGAAGGGCTTTATTAGAGATACACGAAATGTGAATGGACTAATCATAATCAGATGCCTATATACTTATCCTCCTAGCTTCTTTCTAAGAGCTAGTTTTGGACTAATCATATTCAGATGCCTGTATACTTATCCCCCTAGCTTCTTTCTAAGAGGTAATATTATTAATTTCAATAAAAAAACAAAAACAAAAACAAAACCTTACTCCATGGAGTAAAGAAGATGGATGTCAACAACTCCTGATTATTATTGTCTTAGAAAGTGAAGGCCAAGTGAAACAAGTGTTGGGTAAAGCCTTTTATTTATTTATTTATTCATTTATTTATTTAAATAAAGGTCTTCATCCCTTTCATGAGGGGAAATACTATCCCTCTGGCAAATCTGAAATTTTGGGGGGACACATTCAAACCATGTAAGACACACATTCAGTATATAACATTCTTTTCCTGGCCTCCAAAAATTCATGTTCTTTTCACAAGCAAAGTGGATTTATTCCTTCCCCAAAGCTGCAAAAGTCTTACCTTGTTCCAATGTCAGTTCTAAAGTTTACAGTCCAAACTCTCATCTAAATTGTATCTATGTCAGATGAGTAAGACTCAAGGTAAAATTCACCCTGAGGCAAAATTCTTCTCCACTGTCAACTTATGAAACTAAAAAAAAATATGTACTTATAAGATATGATGGTGGGACATATATAGGACATACATTTCCATTTCAAAAGGGAACATGCAAAAGATAAAAAGAGTAATGGCTTCCAAGCAAGACCAAAACTTATCAAGGCAAACACCATGAGATCTTAAGGCTGAGAAGTAATCCTCTTTGGCTTGATGCTCTTCCATCTGGGCTGATTGAGGTGAAGGCCTCACCTTCCCAGCCTACTGGGGTAAGGTCCTGCCACTACAGCACAGTCAGATAGAAGTCCAGGTCCTAAGGCTTGAGGTATACCCATACCCAAGGCGTTGAGCTGAAGCCTCTGGACTGTTCAAGTCTAAAGAGTGTGATATTGTTCTGAACTATGCATCCAACAAATAACACAAGTTCTATTCTACACCTTCATGTTTATCACCTTCCTTGTTTTCAAAGGCAATCATCAAACCCTAGTCATTCTATTTTTATATTGAATAAATAGTATTTCCATTTTCTTCTTCCAATGCTGCTCCTCTAGTTAAGACCTAACCAGTGGCATAATGGCTAAGTCAGCTGGATCCTACATAGTCAACAGCATGGTTCAAGTCCCAGACTTTCATGGCTCGAAAAACACACCAAGTGTGTGTACGTGGAGGCCCCAAATCTCAAGAGGTGAATAGAGGAAAGGGGATTGTGATGTAGTCACCTTACCCCGAGCAGAGCTGCTTTCTCACTTTTTCTCCCTCTCTCTTTCATGAATGTATGCTTCCTATAGCAAGTTGAAGAAGAAGGAGGAGGAGGAGGAGGAGAAAAAGGAGACCTAACTTTTTATATTTTCTAGATCATTGTTAAATTAGTCCTTGACTTGAGTCTCTAGCCTTTTAGTGCATTCTTCTGAGTGTAGTCAAAGATGATGATGATTACTTTCAGTATATGTGCATGCTGTAATTTCTTCCCCCTCCATTTATATCTACATCTGTCTACTATTCTTTAGAATAAAAGGGTGTAACTCAACTTTATAGCAAAGTTTCTTGAAAAAGTTTATGCTCTCTCTCTCCAGGTCCTCCTTTTTCTTCTCCCTAGAAACTTGTGGAAGTTCTCACATACCAATCAATTAGAGCAATCTTTCCAAATCACCAAAGACGATTTGCTAAAATCAACTATCAGTTATTATCTGTGTTTTTCATACTCAAATCTTAGCAGCATTTGATATGGATGCTCCATTTTCATTCTCAAATTTCTTTCTTCTTGTCTCTTTTAGTTTCTACACCCTTTGATTTATTTCTTACCCCATAGTTGTCAGTTTCATTGATCAAAGACAGTTCTATTTCTTAAACTCCAAATGTTGGTATGTTCCAAGGTTCAGTCTTCAGGCTCATTTATTCCCCCACAAAAACTTTCTCTCTTGGTTATCTGTGCATCATACCCTGTTCACTGCATATGTATACTTATTTCCAGTTACATTCATGTATCACAACCTTTTTTATGTGTACATCATTTCTTTAATAATTTGTATTTCTTTAATATATCTGTGTTCTCTCATGATTGACATTGACCAAGTCCTTCTCTCCCTCTGATACCACCATTGTTATCTTTAAGATCCAACTCAGTGCCACCTATTTCTAAAACCTTCCTGATTACCTTCTCACTTTTGCTGGAATAAATTATCCTAGGTTTCTCCTGTGTGTGTGACTTATCTTTTTTTTTTTTTTTTTTTTTTCTGCATGTGCTTGCCAGAGAGACAGAAAGCAAGAAAGATGGTCATGCCACAATCCTTTCTCATCCATTCTCCCCTTGGGATTTGGGGCATGCACACACAATTTTCATTTCATTTATTTATTTCACACACATCTAGTATAAGTTTTAAGTTGCCAGGTCTTGGACTCGAACCACGGTCAAATATGTGGGAGACCAGCAGCATAACTATTATGCCATCTGCTGGTCCTGATTTGTCCTTTTTTTACCCACTTATTTTATGCTATGTTCTATCCTGATTTGTCCTTTTTTTTACCCACTTATTTTATGCTATGTTCTTTTGTAATTTGCTCTCAAATATTCAATTACCTCGGAAAGAAGGCTGTGATTTGTCTTTGGCACACCATCATACACCCTTGTTGCTAAACTATTCATTAATGTATAGACTTAATTTCACCAGAAAAACTGGACTTTTCTTTTTCTTTCTAAAGTGGTTTTAGCCATAGGTGCATGCACTCACCAGAGAGACAGAGAGAGAAAGACAGAGACAGTGAGAGAGAACGTTAGAAATCACTCCCCAGGAGAATGGCCACACCACAATTCTTTCTCCTCCATTCTTCTGCTGAGATTTTGGGCATGCACACACATGTGACTGGTGTGATTTTCAAGGTACCAGGTCCAGGATTTGAACCACAATCAGCCATGTGAGAGTCCAGAAACATAATCCCTATACCACCTGCTGGCCCCTGGACTTGGACTTTTTAATCTCTGGATAACTCGGCCTATTGAGAGGTCTTCACGAGGTTCATGGAGATGAGTATTATGGAAAAAATATATGTAGATTTCAAAAGTTTTTGCACCAAAATAAACTTATACTTCAATTTCATTTTTCCACAAATTGTTTGACATTCCCTTAGCACAACTTGCTACCATTTGGGAAGCTTTGCCTGTCTTTCTAAACTCTGCTTTGCTTCCAAAACCTGAACTGATAAAATTTTCATTGTTACTCACAAAGTAGCAGACAATAAACTTAAAATTTTACACATATTAATCTGCATATTTCATTTTTATCATTAATTTATTTGAAAATTTTAAAATTTATTCATATAATTATCACTTGATTGGTTTATTTATTTCATTTTTACAGGGGACATGTGCTTGACAGAGAGAGAGAAAAAGTGAGGAAGCATCCCAGGGGTGATGGCCACACCATAATCTCTTCTCCTCCATTCTCCTCTCAGGTTTTTGGGCACGAACACAGCATTCATCTGGTGTGTTTTTCAAGGCACCAGGACTGGTACTTGAACTTCACAGTTGGCCATGTAGGATGGCCTTAACCAGCTGCCTTAACCACCATACCACAGGCTAGCCCAATGTAATTTTGTTTTTATATAGATTTCTTTGGCCCTATTCAAATGTGAAAAAGAATTACAGAAGTGAACTTGCCAAAATTCACAGCCTAGTGTGGGAAAGACTTCAAATTTTTCAAACCCATTTTATTTAATGCCAGTAGTCAGATTTCTAGATTCTTGCCCCCTCTCTTCATCATTCCTTTTCTTTCCTTTCTTCTTCTGTCTATATCTCAGTGTCCCAGCTTCCCCCCACTAGGAGGTCTGCAAATATTTGTTGAAATGACTATCACTTTTGTAGAAGTTAGTGGTTTTGCCATGAAAATGCCGGGAGCCAGCAAAGGTTAATTGACTATGAGTCTCGAGGTGTCTGTGTTATTTCTCTCCTCTGCACTAACTGGCAAATGCATTTTTCTCCTTTCCTGCTGCCTCTTAACAACCAGGCACAGAGGGCTTGCAAAGCTTACAGCAAAGTCAAACCACCGGATCGACCCATTGTATGTAGGCCCTGCCAGAAGTTTACAGGGCTTAGGTGCTTGGAGACAGATCACAGAGTTGGGGGAAAGTAAATTAGCTTCAAAAACAACAATACAAATGCAGTCTTTAATAGCAAAAATACAATATCTATTATTGCCCAGGGTCAGATTATTTACAGTCTATGTAAAATATATAGGTTTTCAAACAGATTTACTGAAATCTGACAATACTGAAATCAAAATAAGAAAAATCACAGTAATGAGAAGATGTCTTTATATCTTTGTCTCTGTGGAACTTTAAAAAGTGTTTAAATCAATGATGCTAAAATTAATGATCATACTGTGAAAATGGTTCAGAGCCAAAAACTGCAAGCCCCTCCCACAGCCAGATAATAATGTTACAGAGCGAAGCCTTACCTATTTTGTCAATTTTTAGGACATTTATGACTGATAGTTCTGTTATGCAAAATTTAAATTAATATATATACATATATACATATATATATATATATATGCACACACAAAATAATTGTGTCATATTTATTTAAGATGACTAATCTTGTCCATTTAAAAATAAATTTTAAGCATCCTAATTGTTCACATGTTTACTTTCTCCCTGGTTATATTGACTATGATAAGAGTAGAGGAAAGTTGTTGAAGGATTTCTTGTATCAGAGACAATGGGGTAGAAGAAAGCTTCTAATCATAGATCTATACCAGTAATACCATTCTTTGACACAAGGTCAGCTTAAATGCTAGCTAAATGTTTACATCACTGTCTCTATGTCTGCTCATCTCTGATTTGCCCAGTCCAAATACTGCAATGAGGTTATTCACGATTTTTTTTCTAAATCATTTATTAAATTAGTTCTTGCAAATAGCAATATTCGAATTCTGTAATTTATTTAGTATTACATGATATTAATCTGTTAAGGCCTTTATTTAAAGAAAAGAGACCTCCCCCTCTTGTTTGAACTAATAGGTTTATTTTTATGTGTTATGTGTTATTGCCATTACATTATTTATTTTGATGTTCAGTTTATTTCAAGTTTGGCTAGTAAAAGCACATTTCAGTTTATTCTCTCTCTCTTTATTTTTTTAATTTCTTTATTGACCAATAAGTGAGTGAATGCTGATGAACAGGGGAAAGAGATGAGTGCCTCTGCAGAATCTGGTCATGCTGCCTTCCTCTCCTCCAGTCTTCCAGCCCATCAGGGCTTGGGGATTGTGTTTGTCAGTGGTGGTTTCAGGCTGGCAGGCCAGGAATCCAAACCATGGTCACCATGTGGATCTGGCTTCTCCAATGCAGTGCATTACTGCTGGGCCCCATCCTCTTGCTTCTGACATATTTAGTAATGACATGTTTCTAAGCAAATAACCAAACAAAAGAAGCAGAAGCATAAAAACCATGAAGGAGGAAAAGTCGGAATCCAGAGTTGCTATAAAGTATTATTTAAAATGTCTAATTTTCAATAAAAATTCATATTAAAAGAAAAAGAAAAGTGTAACTAGTACTGGGGAAAAAAAAATCATTGTCTATAGAGAGGCCAAGACTTTAAATTTAGCAGAAGAAAACTTCAAAGTAGTTGTTATAACTGTGTTAAAGAACTAAAGGAAATAAAATTTAAATAATTAAATTATGATGACACTATGACAATGCAATAACTTGACAAGTAGCGAATCTTAAGAAATAGGTAGAAATACTTGAAAAATAAACCATATAGAAATTCCAGAATTGAAAAATATAATAAACAGAAAATTTCCAGGACAGGCTGAACAGCATATTTGAAATGACAGAAAAACAAAATCAATAGACTTGAAAATTGATCAATAAAAATTACACAATCTTAAAAATAGAAAAAAAAACATTTAAAAATAAACTTTCAGAAACTTATGAAAAAATAAGAACATACCAACATGGATATAATATGACTGTCAGATACAGAGAAGGTGCAGAAATAATGTCTGAAGAAATAAGATACCAAAAATTTCCACATTTGATGTAAATATTAATTTATAGATTCAAGATACTCAACAAATTCTTTGTAGTATAAAAACAAAGACATATGAACCTAGATACATCAGAGTCAAATTGCTGAAAGATAGAAAGAAAAAAGTCTTCAAAGCAGCAAAAGAAAAACAAGTACAGAGGAAGAACAATAGAATTGAATCATGGGAGGGGCTCTAAGTAGTTTATGGAAAATGCATATTATGAAATATCTATGTGTGTATTTCAATTCTTCATACCAAAATAAGCTTGTATTTTCATTCCATTTTTCCATTAGCTTTTTTGAAGTTCCCTCGTACTTCTCAGTAGAAATAATGAAGATCAGATGGGAGTGGGATCCTCACACATTTCTTAGATGCCTGAGCCAGAAATTTTGTTTCCATGAAAGTATTAGATGGGCAGTTAGACACACTGCTGCCTTTCCTTATTTATTTATTTATTTTGTTCTTTGTTAAGGATCTATCATTTATCTGTCTATGTATCTGTCCACACAAAATACAATATTCTTTTTACCTTCATGTGTTTTCTTTTGAGTTTCAACAATTTTCATTCATTTCAATGAATTCTAGCTATCCCTCTTCATAGTTAGAGGAGAACTGGAAAGAGTTAATTTTTTGTGCTCTCAGGGCTAGCAGGTGGCGTGGTGTTTAAGTGCACAGGCTCCCACATGTTTGACCGCAGTTCAAGTCATGTACCTGGCGGCTTGCTTTCTCACTCTCCCTCTGTCTCTCTCTCTCTCTCTGGTCAAATAAATAAATAAATAAATAAATAAAGTTAAGTAAATTAATTCTTTTCAAAAAAAGTTTGTGCTCTACCTTTAGTATAAGTAACTATTTTATTTGCCAATCACTTTAGAGGGAAAGCACATTATTTAAAATGTTGAGTTCTAAAGCATAGATACATCTAAATGAATTTTTTGTGATGTTATTGCAAGAGTTCTAGGATTATTAGATTGTCTTCTTCCATGTGGAGAAGCATCATCAGAGTTGGAGTCTGGCTCACCCACCCACCATCAGAATAGCAAAACAGGTATCTAGTTCCCTCATACTCCCGTTGGAGATGTTTTACTGCATGAACACCAGCCTCAAAATTATTTTTAACTTAACTAACATACACGTCAGTGTTTGTAAAGGGACTGTAGATTTTCTTTTACTTTTTTACCATTCAATCCTTTGGGAAGGACTGGGAAAATGTTGACATTACACAAGAAAATTGGTCACTAGTTTTAAAGACCACTGTCATGAGGCCATGTTGCAGCAGGACTGCTAGCTTGTTTCTGTTCTATGACATTTTGATATTCTTTTTTTTGAAAGACTTGTATATTTTATTTATTTGTTTTGTTTTGTTTGTTTGTTTTAAAATTTATTTATTTTACAATCATTCACTAAACACAATTTCCCATCCAGAATGCACTGCATAGTGACTTATTCATACATGTTATACACACACACACACACGCGCACACACACACACACACACACATTTATTTATTTATTTTCCCCCTATTTCTTACCCTCTGCCATTTCCCATCTTAAACCCACACTGTCTCCAGTGTCTACAATTGCTTTACATTCCTTTCCCCTCACACACACTTTATTGATTCACAAAATATCTTAATTAATCTAACTACTTTCAATAGCAAATTCAGCTGCTATATACGTATCTGTGAACATGTTTGACTTTAGGCATGAAACTGAGAGTAGAATGAATGTACTGTAACGTAGCACCTAGCTAGGCTATCTAGGTTACTGTGGTCATTAAATAGGTGTTTTTTTAATATATTTTTAAATTTCAAGATAGGCAGTTTTAGCTTTAATAAATCAATTTTTTTTTAAATGTCAAGAAAACTTTGATTAAGACTTAAAACCAGGAAACAGGTTAGGATTCCATTCAAATAGTAGGTATAGGAATCTATCAACCGCTCAAGAGAAGACAAAGATCCTTAAATCTGGAAAATAAAGCATAGAAGACGATCAGTAATCTTCTGACTAAAACATCACTCATCTTCTATGCTTTATTTCCCTTTGATGTGCTTTAACCCATCCTAGGCCACAGCTTTCAGGAACTTCCTCTTATGCTCTCCCATCCATATCTCAAACCACAGAACTATGTAAGGCAGATTGGGGTATGAAGCCGAGGACTGACTAGAGTCAGTAAATCCTGTGTTATTTGTTACCCAGAACTTACTTCTGCTCCCTCATAGCAATAAGAATGTCTTTTCAGGGTGCCGTGATTTGACAAGTAGATGCTAGAGATGTGAAAGCCGAGATTTGGTTTTGCGATTTTATCTTTTAATAACAGAACGTTTGAACAGTAAGTACTTTCTGAAAGCCTAGGAATCAAATAAGCTAACATTATGGTGATGATTTTGAAATATGGATTTTAGCCTGCATGGCAATTTAATTGCTAGTTAGAAGGAAATCCTGTCTTGTAGCAATAGGGTTAGTCAGTATTTCTCTGAATTCAATACCGAGCTATTGATTCATGGCAGCCATGATATGAGAGCTTGCTGAAAGAGCAAAGGTTTCCAGGTAAGGTAATTTTGAACAAGAAAATTGTTTGAAGAAAAAAATTTGTTATGAGAACAAATGCATTTAACTCAGGCTCAATGAGACTACTCCGAACTTGGGAAACTGGAAACTTGATTAAGAGTGGCTATTTATTTAGATTTGAAAAGCAGGGAAGCCATGCTGTTAGAATGATCTCTTAACTACTATTTCCAAAAACAATTCAGCTATCTGTTTCAGTAAGTTCACTGGAAATATTTTTTTGAACAAGATAATATGATCTCATACATAGTAAGGTTTAAAGTTAATCATACTGAAGGATACATGAACTTAGTAGATATTACATTTGTACAGGCCAAAACATGATTGACTGATTGATTGCCAGAGGGTGCAACTGCTTGCCAGAAAGAGACTGAGAGACAGGGAAAAAAATGCTGTAGTTAATAATAAAGGGGCACTTGCACTATCAGAGATCCTGGATTTAAAAGGTAGGCTATTTCTTCTCAATTCAGAAAGGAGAGAAACAATTTCTGGGACATTTGTATCAGGATCTGTGTAGGTGAGGAGGATAAATGATTGACCAGATATGAGTATGACTCCTTAGATGATTAAGACACAATGACTTTCCACTGTGTCTGAAAAACACTCATCTAAGTTTCTGATTCCTCCACCCATTCATAAAACCAACTGGAATCAACACTATCACCCTCAACTTACTGCCTGCCACCTCTTCTCTTCACCTCTTGTTCTCAGATTCTTTCCTACATTCATGATGAATCTTTGCCAGATGCGCCCCAGTGATTGACATAAGACATAAAGTTGAGTCAAATTGCAAGTATTAGATGGGAAGAGGCACGGTTCCTTAGCAAATGAAATACATTCCTTTAGGACATAATTCTGGATGGGCTCGGGGGTCGATCTATTTTTCCTCTCACATAGTCTACAGCAACGCTTCTTAGCCTTCAGCATTCATTAGGATTATCTTGAGAGTTTTTAAAAACATCAATGTCTGGCCTCAACCCAAGGATCTTCATTTCATTGATGTAGGAAGGGATCTGAAAGTTGATGGTTGTGTTCCCAGCATGATTCTAATGTGCTGCTAAAGTCTAGAATGTCGAGATGCTGAAAAGCCATAGGGCAAAGAAAACACGGTTTCACTACAGTTTGAAAAGCAGCATATGCTTGTTTAGTACATTCTTAAGTTTACTCACATAAATATCTTCTTATCCTCAAAATGTAGTATATGAAGATGAACCAACATTTGACAACAAAGGAAAAGGGTTAATTGACTAATTGAGGTCCTGAAGGTAATTGACTGCCAGGTAGTGACCACACAGCCCAGGGCCCAGTACTATGAACAGCTGACCTGGGTTTTTTTCAAAAGGAACATTTTCCAGAGACTTCTGCTCAGTGCTGAGCCTTTCATCTGAAAATGGTGTACTGGTCAAATAAGCTCGGAAAACTTTAGAACATATACCAATTTTGAATATTTTCAATATAGTTAGTTTTTTTTTTTTTTTAAGATCTTTAGGTATGTAATGGAGTCCCATAAGTGGAGTCCAGTAGTTATTTTTAAATGCTCTTTGAAGTCCTGCAGTGATGGAAATAATTTGAAGTGAATAATCCTGCATTTTCCTTATTTGACTAGTTTTCTTTTTCTTTTTCTTTTTTTTTCCCATGGTAAAACAGTGTGTTTTGTTTTAACAGGGTAATGTCTAGGAAATTGTAATCTGTGAAATATGCATTGAAAAATCACCATCCAGGCCAACAGGTAGTGTGCTGGTTAGGGTGCTGGACTTCTACATGGCCAATTGTGGTTTGAGTCCTGAACCTGACAGTTTGAAAATCACTCCAGGTGTGGTTGTGTGCATGCCCAAAATCCTGAGAAGAGATTAGAGGAGAAGGGAGTGCAGCTTGGCCATCCCCCTAGGGGTTGATTTTTCACTTTCCCTCTCACTGTCTCTTTCTGTCTCTCTCCAGCAACTGCACACACCCTATGGCAAAAAAGAAAAAATGAAGAAAGAAAAGATCACTGTTCTACATCATTCTGTTCTATATACACACATAATAAATCACATAAAAGAATCTTTATAAAATTCTATGAATTAATAATAATTCCTGAAATTCAAAATGCTAGAAAAAGTCTCTTACCAAAGAAGTTACTAAAATTTTCATAATAATACTTTAATGATGTTTTTTTAACATGTGGAAAGGGCTGCATGTCTATCGAATATATATATCATTAATAAATTGAGTTAAGTATAATTGTAATAGGGATGAAAATTACTTATTAGGTTTTTATGCTAGATGACTCAGCAAATATTTATTTCTCAATCATTACATTACATGTAGAAACTGATTTTACCAATTTCTATTAAAGACAGTTAAAATTTAAGTGCATTTTCATTTTAGTGTTTTCTACTATACTTAACTTTAATATATTACTTTGTAGCTTCAAGCATTACTCTTCAAAGGAATTTGTGATTCTTACAACTAGAAAGCTGCACTAAGTGCCTTTCATTTTGCAATGAAAGCATTCTTAAGAGATGATTCACATATTGTCCTTTGCCTAGTAGATGACCCTATTGATTCATATTTGCTAAAACATGCATTTACTTGGAGAATGTTATTTTTAGTGTGTATTTTACAGATGGTTACTTAAACACACACACACACACACACACACACACACACATACACATACATGCACACATAGGACATTTACCTTTTGCTGACTACTTATGTTTACTGGCTGCACCATGAGTTTCAGTGCCTATTCTGTAGCTTTGACATTTCTTTTGATTTAGCTTTTTGGCCTTGCTCTCACTTGTTGAGGTATTGGCCCATGACATGAGTAGAGGTGAAATCTACATACATAGATTTTCTATAGTAAGAGTAATCTCCATTATAAAATCATTCTGATGTTCTAATCCTATGTGCTTTGGGATCATTTCTTCTATCATCAACTCAATTCAATGACTGTTTTTCATGTATATTGCAATAACAATCAAGAAATGATGGTTACTGTAAGGAGTGCCTTCAGAAGAACACTGAGAGCCTGACGCAAACTCTCTAGTGTGGGCTATGCATAATTTCCACAAGTTCATTTTAGAAGCACTCTATTACAAATTCTTTTGCTTATTCATCCTACAATATCTGCTTATTATAGACAGGTAATTTAATATTTTATATATGAGTTTTTCTTAAAGATGGATATACCTTAACAATCGACAATCAGTTTAAACTATAACAAAACATTTTGTGAGTCAAAAGAAGTAGGACTTAAATAGGTAAGGAATATTTGAAAGTTATTGGTAATCTTGACATGTTATCTCCTATTTTTCAGACCCTAAAATAAACTCAGTGAAATGAAACAATAAGATACAATGTCATGTTTCTTTCCTTTGGACACTCTAAACAGCAGGAGGCATCCCATGACTGCCAGGTGGCTTTTGTTGCCACTGAATACCAAAGAAGTAAAGAATTGTAATTTAAGCTAACTTTGGTTTCTAGAGACCAAAGTTTAAAAATTCTGAAACCACCCACTTTATTTTGCTGTACATCTAACTTCAGTACCTTCATCAGCTGCCCCTACTTTTCTTTCTAGGCCTAGCAAATACAATAATATTGTCTAGAAAGAACTTCCTCATTACTAGGCCCATCTGTGTGTTCTTCATGGACATATAGGGAGGTATTGGTCTCAGGATGACCAAGTGTACCATCTCCAGTATGCACCCATTTCCACAACTACCACATTCAGTGTACAAGGAAACAGTCACACCACAATAGGGTTTGTGCTCCCATGAGAATCCAGTACCTCCATTGATTGATACCTCTGCTGATCTGACCCAAGGTGGAGCCCAGGAAGCTACAGAGAGGAGCCTTGCCTACTTGCCCACTGCCTTCCCTCCTACTGTGTTACCTGGGAACTGGCCCCCAACAGGCTGCAGAACAACACTTGTCCACTGCTCAGGGGTCAAAGGCTCTGCTTTAGGAGATGTCTAAGTGGGCTAGCCAAAGGCACAGAAGTAAATCACAGAGTTCTGGGAGGCTGACCCACGCAGGAGAGTCCCATGTTTGTACCTGGAGACCTCCCTGAGTACACAAGACATGTGCACTTGTGATCCTGAACTGGCAGAGGCTGGGACTGCAGCTCCAAGACCCTGTTTGGGTGTGTTGTCTTTCTCAGGGAAGAAATAAATACAAACTTAAAAAAATAAGGTATCCAGGGACTAGTAGATGGCATAATAGTTACGTCACTGGACTCCCACATAGTTGACCACACGGCGTTCAAGTCGCAGACCCAATGGCTATCACACTGGGCGTGTGTGCGTGCATGCCCAAAATCTTGAGGGGAGAAAGGAGGAGAAGGGACTGTGGCATAGTCATCCCCCGGGAAGATAATTTCTCACTTTCTCTCTCTGTCTCTCTCTGTCTCTCCAGCGAGCACACATACCCAATAGTAAAAATCTCTCTAAAAAAATAATAAATAAATAAAAATAAGGTATCTGATCACTTGAAAAGTTATAACATCATTTCCATTGTTGAAATAAATCAGACATGCAGAGAATGATTGATTTTGCCTTTATTTGCTTCAACTTTTACCTTAAATATATTAATTAAATATTAAACAAAAAAATTTAAACAAAATAAAGTATACTAATGACAAAAATATGGTCATTTCCATTCTCTTGAGATTTTTCTCATATAAACTTACTTGACAGAAGAGACAGAAAAATTGTTTTTCCTTTTTTAAAAGGGAGTTTAGCCTTACAATTCCAGATAGTATCTTCTAATATTCATGTGCCACTGGAAATACTCAGTTGAATTTTTTGGAGAAAGTTCTTTTCTTTGTAAAATGATGTACATAGATTTGATGATCACTGAGGATCCTTTGGAAAATGCATATCAACTTAGTATTCAATAGAAAATTTATGCACATAAAATATAGTAGAGAAATCTATCTTTACTTGGAATTTAGAAATAAAGAGTTCCAGCATGATGCTGCTTATCAAAAAGCAGCAGATAATGTAGAAAAGCATTTCAAAGAGATTTTTAGCCAGATGTAAACCAGTAGTTTTGTCCTATATAGAATAGTTACATTTACATAATGCTCATGTCTTTGAAGAGTAAAGCTAATATATAGTGACATTCCATTGAAAATATATGCCTAATAAATAAATAAATGCTCCATTTACTAGGGATATATCTTCAACAGTTCAAAGTTTCTGTCTGAACATTTTGGAATTCTACCCAATTAAATTAATAGCAAAGTTTTAATTTTAGTGATGGAAATCAAAGCTTTTACCTATGGTATTTTTGTATAAGAAATGAAATATGTTTAATGTTGGTGGAGAAGTTTTCTTATAGACCAAACTCGAGTATTTACTTTACAAAAATATTTAGGCATTTAAATTATTCTTTTTTTTTTTTTTTTTTTTTTTTTAATTTTTGCACTCTCCATGTGACCTCTCCAGAGAGAAAGAGAGAAGGAAAGTGAGAAAGCACTCTCCAGGGGGGATGACCATGCTGCAATCTCTTCTCCATTCTTCTCTTGGGATTTTGGGCATGATCACATGCCTGGTGCATTTTTCAAGTCATTGGACCCAAGGCTCAAACCACACTGTCGGCCATGTGCGATCCACCTGCCTTAACCACCATGCCAGTGGCTGGCCCTGCATCTTCTCATTTGCATTGCTGCTTTTACTTGTGGCTTGATGTTGCAGTTTGGGTTTGACAGGAAGATACAACCTATATGCACATACACACACATATGCCCACCAAAGAGCTCAACACAAGTACTGCCAGAATTAATATGAAAACCGTTTATTCAAGTGGTGCTTTGCTCTTATTGTGTTCTCTGTGGACTAGACCCTATCAGTAACAAAACCCATGAAAGAGGATTTATACATGAGCCTGGAAACAAGCCAAAGGTCGTGGCACCACTTATCTCTTATCCCAGGCTTTCCGTCAACATCCTGGAAGATCTTGCATGAACAATTTGCATGTTAATCTTAAACACTGAATTCCCTTTATTCTTAAAACAAAATCAAGATTAATATGATCAAAATATATGTTTTGAAAAGTATTTCTCTAGCTTTCAAGATTCTAGAGAGAATGTCTCCTCCCAGCTACTCTTCCATAATTCATTTTTTAAAAATGTTCATTTATTTCTCCCTTAAGAGAGTGAGAGAGAGAGAAAGAGAAAGAGGTGGGCATTCTCAATAGAATCCTCGTGCATTGATAGTCCCCCTAACCGTACAGCCAGCCAGGACTGCAGGCACTTATGTTCTGGTATATCTAGGCCTCAAACAGGAAAGCTTCCTACACAGCTTCCAGCATCACACAGCAGTGCCCCTACCGACTATGCCCCAGAGCTGGGCGCCATAATTCAGTTTAAGAAAATCAGTCTTATATTGATTTAAACTTCTAACAAATTATATGTGTGTGTGTGTGTAAAAAAAAAGATTTTTGCTATAGGGTCCATGCACTCACCAGAGAGACAGAAAGAGACCGAGAGAAATCACTCCCCTAGGTGATGGCCATGCCACAATTCCTTCTCCTCCATTCTCCTCTCAGGATCTTGGGCACGCATGCACATGAGCCTGGTGTGAGTTATAAGCTGTATGTCCAGAACTCAAACCATGGTCCACTACATGAGAGTCCAGTGACATAACCATTACATCATCTGCTGGTCCTAACAAATTTAGTATTTTGTTCTGCTCTCCCTATATACCTCCCAAATGACAATAATGTAGCTTCTGCCTTTCTGATGCATAGGAATGGAAAGGGCTAAAACAAAAACAAAAGTAATGTAGGTAAACCAACAAATATATCCATTTGGGGTCATTTCCTGAGTTCTTTATTGCTAGGACATTTATACTGGAAAGAATCGTCTGAATTCTGACACACAGTTTCATTGAATATTAATGAAGAACATACTATATTATTCTCTATATTATTATAAATGAATAATCTCTTTAGATGAGTGCATTTAATGAGAGCTATATAAAGTTGATCTTTGATTATCCATGATGGGGATAATCTGGTCATGTATGACAAGTAAATTACTTCCTTTAAGGTTATAGGGATATTTTGCACTTATTTATCAATTAACTTGTTTTCACTGGGCTCATAGAATTTTACCAGTGGGTAAGAGAGACTGAGAGAAACGACAAGAAATTCTTATAAGTCGTCGTGATTTGCAAAAAATGTTTCTAGAAGTAGTATTGACTAGAGGAATTAAGTCACAGTGTCCAGGCCAGCCATACAAGCCCTATTAGGTCTGGGATTCTACTCAAGTTTTCCCTTTTTCTCAGGTCATGAATTATTCCCCCCCCTGCCCCCAAACACAAATCTGCATCAATTTATGAATACATTCATCTCTAACCCCTCGTTCTGGCCTCAGTGCCATTGCCATCGTTGTCCTTCTGTCCTGTCTGTAGGAGACAAGCTTTTAATTAGCCCTGTCTTTGTACTTTGGGGCATTTAAAATAAGTAATTTGTCAGCCTATTCTGAAGTATTTTGTGACTGTTCTGTCTTAAAATGTGCTTGAGTTGCTGGATACCTTATTATCTTCCAGAATGCCGTGTACCCTACTTTGTTCCTCGCCTTGTTCTCTTACTTACTTTTTATTTCTTCTTTTTCTTTTCTAGCCTTTCTTTCAATGGAATATGTTGCTTCAGAAATATCTTACTAACCTCATACTATGTTAGAAGACAAAACGGTATACATTTATCCTTTACTTTCAAATGGAATTTTTTTGGTGTTTTGCTTTGTTCCTCTTTTTCTTTTTAACAGACTTTGGCAAAGGTAAGAATTCCACAATGAGAATAGGAGAAAGGCTAATTCTACCCACCCTTGTAATTACTGCACCATTAGGTATGGTATGAAGCCTTTATCTGCCCATCAAATCACTTAATTTTTGCATTTAATTTTAATGAATCATAATGAATTTTTGAAACTAAAGTATATCAAATGAAGTTAAAAAATAACTTTTCAACATAGAATACCCCCTTTTCTTCTTGACTCCCACATAAGTAAAGATGTGATTCTACTTTGAAAGAACCAGTTAATTAATTGTATTGATATGAGACTATTCCCATATTAATGTTTAGGACCTTAAGTGATCTTGAGCAACTTAATCTAACAAATCTGAGGCAAAGTGTGAAAGACATAAAATATTGGAAATTAAATTTTAATCTAATATAATGCAGTTATAGTCTCAGTAAAATCAATCTCTGGCCCAGTTTTCTACTGTAAACTAATATTTTTCCTTACTGAGCAGTAATGCATTGTTATCATTTGTTGCATAAATTAAAATATAAAACATTTCATTAAATACCTTACCTAGTATTTTGACTTTTTGACCACTCCTTCCCCCCATGTAAAGGGATATAAAACACGGAAGAGTAGAGAAAAGAGAGATGAGAAATTTACTGAACACCTGTAATGGGTCTGTCAGTGTTATAGGCATTTTCATTCATTCTTCCATTAATTCTTACAATTACCATATGTGGTAAACATTATTTGAGTTATGACATTGAGGATTTCTTGACTTGGTCTGGCAACTGGGCCAGTAGAGTGGATTGAGGTACACATGTACCTGGAGTGACTCTCACTCAAATTTGTATTTGAAAGATGTGATACTGAATGTAAACAAACTCTACCTTTTCTACTTCCCACAACCAATCATCTGCTCCCTCCCCCCACAAGCTTGCAAAGACTCTATGAAATAACACAGTTTTATTGGCAGAAATTATGTGTTAAATATATACCAGCATCTTTTAACATTCCCAAGGACTTCACATAAGATGACATCATCTTGTTCTTTGAAAAGTCTGTAGTTCGCCCCTCATATTTATACCTCTGACTTAGACTTTCTGATTCTGCTAATAAAAGAAAAATTCTTTGGTGCCTTGCATTTTTTAGCTGTTCTTAGTTCTTTGGTAAGGTGAAAGAATGTGTCATGATCTGAGAACCTTATTAGCGTTTATTGGCATTGAGAGGATGGAATTAATGGCATTTAACTATAGTTTGATTTGATCGCATACAATCTAAGTGAAATTATCTTTCTCCCAAATCCTAGGTTATTTTATATCCTCCATGTGAGTTACACAAAAGCAAACAGCATACTCATCTCAATCTATTCAATAATATTTCACCAAACAATGTACTGTCTCCTAGTATTCCTTACCAGACCAATTTAGATTCTGAAAATAATAAAATCTATCTGTATCTACAGTTTTAGTTATTATATGAGAACAAGACACATATTATCAAAAAGAATCATAAACAAAAAGAAAAACTAATCTAATACCTAAATAAGGTAATTAATTCTCATCCTGAAGCATGAGAGAACAAGTACAAATGACTGAAATAACCAATCATTGGCCACATTTTATAGTGTGTTATATATCTTAAAAATAAATGATGGTTTGCAAATAAATCCTTTAGAGCTCAATTTGCTCCTGTCTTTTCAGTATTTTATGTAATAGATTGTGATACACCATAAAAATAGAGTCTCTATGTCTGAGTGTGTGTGTGCGCATGTGTATGTATGCCTGAGTTTATGTTTCTAAGCAGTTGACAGCCTCTTTTCTAAAATACAGGCTGTTTTGTTGATTTTTTTAAAAGTTAGAAAGTTTATAAAAGTGAATGTAATGTATTGTGATCTCTAGAATAATTTTCTGTTATTACACAACAGAGACCTTCACCAGCATTTATTCAGAGTCTCTTTTTAAAATTAATTAATTTATTTACACTTAATCAGATCTTTACAGTATACAACATTTCTTTTTCCAGAAGGAATACTATACATGTCAATCAAGCCAAAGATACTACTTTATAACTTATCAGCAAATAGCTTCTCATTTTTTTGTCAATTAAGTATACTTTTACTTGTTTTTTTCTTCCCCTTTCCCTTCTCTCTCTTCCATACTAAACTTTTTTTTCACATTTTATTGGTTCAAAAACTACCTCAAAATAAAACTATGGACAAAGCTAGAATCTAGTGACAAGTGCACTGTAATTTTCTTCTGAAACATTTTTAAAATTAATTAATTAATTTACATTCATTCCCTGAGCATCATAACTGCATACAAAATATGATTTTTCCCATCCAGAATATACTGCATTTTGGCTTAATCATGCATGTTATTGTCAATAATTTTCTATTCCTAGTTTCATATATATATATATATATACATACATATACATAATGTATATGTATGTATATATATATTTTTTTACCCCTATTTTTCACCCTCTGCCATTTCCCACCTCCTTTCACACTACCTCAGGTGTCTACAGTTGTTTTCTATTCCTTTTTCCCTCCCACATTTTATCGATAATATCTTAATTAATCTAACTACTTTTGGTAGCAAGTTCAGCCGGTATATACCTATCTGTGAATACATGTCTGACTTTAGGTGTGAAACTCTGGTTCTTCTTCCTCCCCAGGACTTTTGGTGGGTCTTTTTCATGGGCTTATCCTGAGCCTATTCCTTTCCTTCAGAAAAGATTGAGGAGATTATAAAAGCCTGATAAGGGAATAATAAAACTTAGGTGACATCTGAGATGATTGTACACCCCATAGTACTCAGCCAATGAGGAACTGGGGAGGATAGACTTACACACTAGGGAATAAATTGTTTGTTATTGTTACAACCATTTTGAGTGTGTCTGCCCATCAGACATCCAATATTTTTTTTTAAGAGAAATCTTTGCTATGGGGCATATGCATTTTGCCAGAGAAACATATATATATATATATATATATATAGAGAGAGAGAGAGAGAGAGAGAGACATGAGAAGACACCCCCCAGGGGAGATGGCCACACCACACCACAATCCCTTCTCTTCCATTCTCCTCTTGGGATTTTAGGCCTGCACATACACATGCTTGGCATGAGTTTTAAGCTGCCCAATAGAGTCTATGACCTAGAGTAATAGACTATTGTGAAATTCTAGCATTATAGATAAAAATAATGCTTTTAGTTTATAGAATATCAGAGAAATACCCCACATTGTATAGTAGTTAATTTTGAGAAGAGCAGAAAAGTACAATGAACTAAACTTTTATTTTTTTTAATTTAAGCTCTACATATAAGCATATATTGCCATAGCTTCTCAAAACATAAAGATACTTAAATAAATACAAAAGAAATATTTTAACAAAACCCTCAAATTAAAATAAAATCTATTTTGAGCCTTGTGTAGATTACATATATTTAAGAATAGCCTGTGTGCATCTCTGGTACTCCCACCCACATTTATACACAAAAACTTAAAAAATATGAATATCATCACATCTTACTTTTGAGCAACTATTGGCATAATTTTGCTGTACACTTCAGTCATTTCACATTATAGATGCCCAGAAAAAAGATACAGACAAGAAAATGTAATATTGGAATTACAAAGATCAAATCAGATGATGTCCAGGAATAAATATGAGGGGTCTTCAAAAAGTTTGTATGAAATTAACATTATGGAAAAAAAGTATAGATTTTTAGCAAATTTTTTGTACCAAAATAAACTTGTACTGTGGTTTAAATTTTTTTAATTCTACTTATGCACACCCTTTATAATGATGTATTAAGTTTTCCAAGGCAACAATGCATCATGACTTTTCCGACACCCCAGTAGGTCATTATTTAACATATTTCTCAAAAGTCATTGAAAGTATGGAACTTTATTCATAATACCTAGTGCATAACACTCTGGCAAAGCAGTAGCTACCTAGGTTAATTCAGTTTTTTTACTTCATTGCTAAGAGTTTTTCCTGACATATTGTTTAGACTTAATATCACAGACTTTTATATCTATTTACTTCTGATTTCATGGAGTGCCTTTCTGATTTATAAACTTGAAGGAACTGTTGAGACTCAGAACAAGACACAATGTTTGGCAGGGCATGCTGAATGCTCAGAACTGAAGGAGATTAGAAGGGCCTCAGAAGCCAGAAGTACTGTCCTACCTACTCTTGCCCTTGTTTCTGCCATATTTTCACCAAAGAAAGTCATAGAAACTAGAATTCCTCTTCCCCAAAGAAAGCCATCAAACCTAGAGAGGTAACTCTGACCTACTTCCTCTGAAAGTAGGCCATATAACCCTAATTCCAGAAGACATACTCTGAGGAGAGGGAGGGAGCATAGGGGAGGGAAGGGAGGTTGCACAAAGGAGTGAAGAACCTAAATAAATAGACTTTGCTAGAATAAATTCCCCCAGTTAATTACCATTAGATGATAAATTCAAAATTTTTTTTTGTCCAATCACATTTATACATAGTTATCTATTCTTCGCCAAACTAAACATACAAATAAAGTTTTCTCTGGGTCTTCATTTCTGCAGGCTCATCTGTCTGCTAAGTCTTGGTTAAATAACTTTGCTATACTTGTCTCTTGTTGATCTGTCTTTTGTTATCAAAGTGACAATTATGACCCTTGTGGTAGGTGAGGAAAAGATATTAAGCTTTTTTGCCCTTACATAACCAAGGCATTCTTCAGTAGATAAACTGATTAACAAAGTGTGGTAGAGCCATACAATAGACTACTACTTTAGGCTTTAAAGGAATGAACACTTGATTCATGCAACATCATAAACGTTAAATGCATTTTAATATCTGAAAGAAGGCAGATCCCTAAAATCTACATATTGCGTGATTCCATTCATATATTTTAGAAAAGGCAAGAATTATAGGGACAGGTAGAAGTTATAGAAAACAATGCACTAGGAGAATAAAAAGCTGTACATTATGAGGATCCACAGGAGAAATTTAGGGTATAGGAGCCATTCTGCATGACACTGAGGTAGCAGATTAAAGAGTCTGCATTTGCCAGGTATGTAAGAGTGCTCATAATGAAGGCATGCTTGACTTTAATCTACCAGTGTCAGTTTTATAGATTTGAAAAATGTATCAGTAACGTAAAATGATAAGCCAAGTAAGAGATGTGTACTAGAACTTTATATGCTCTCCTTGTGACTTTCCTGTTAATGTAAAAAAAGAAAAAAACAGTTTAAGAGACCATTTTTTAAAATTTTAACAATAAACTGTTTAAGAAATCAGATCAGGAGCTTATATTTTCTTTCCATCTTTTATAGTGAAGAAGAAAAAGTCATGGTTGCTTTGTGATTAGTAGTAGAGTGACTGTTTTACTGACATGCAAACAGAATGGTTAGGGTCATAGGGAATGGTGTCTATGACATATTCCCAAGTGAAAGAGAGAGATAGCTCAAACAGGCAAAATATTAATTACTGGAGAATCTAAAAAGAATACAATATGGAGATTTGTGAGCTCTTTGTACCATTTTTAAGACTTTTCTGTATGTGAAGTTACTATAAAGTAAAAAATAAAAATATATTTAAAAGATACTAGATTGAGGGACAGCAAGTGGTGTAGTGGTTAAGGCACTGGACTCCCACATGGCCATCTGCAGTTTGAGTCCTGGAACTGGTGGCTTGCTTTCTCAATTTCTCTCTGTCTCTCTGTTTCCCTCTGTCTCTCTCTCTGGTGAGCATATGTGCCTATAGTAACATTAAAAATTATTAATAATAATAAAATAAAATAATTTTTAAAAAGTAAAACTTAAAAGATACTAGATTCATGAAAAGAGAGATGAGTGATGTCATCCTTATAACAACTTAAACTTAAATAATATATACTTAAATAATATATATATGCTTATTATTATTTTAAAGCCTGTACGGTAGCTATAGGGAAAGTAATATATAGTTTTCTGCTCAAAAAAAAAAAACAACTTCCACTCTCTGTGGGGCAATAAAACTAAATTTGATGTTAATTGCTACGTTGTGAAATATGTATTTTTATTCACCCACCTACTTTCCTGTTCCTTGGTCTCAACCACTATTGTTTGAAGCAATTTATAACATGTGATTAAATAAATTATAAATTAAAATAATAATAAATTATAATATGCTATAATAATATCCTATGTAAATTAAAATAAGAATCTTAGAAAAAAGCAAGTAGCTAAGGAATGTATATAATTAAAATGCAGTTTTGTAGATCCTATTGAATAGATCATAGTGTGGCTCAAGAGAGCCTGAGATAAAGTCCATGGCTCAATATTAAAGGATTCAATTTCGAATTTGAATTCAAAGGTTTTAATATTTAAAATAGCTTCAGTTGAGGAAAGTTCCTGAGAAAAATTGGGGGAGCTAATAAAAAATAGAGTTAAAAAAAAATGGCCAGGTTACAGGTACTTTGACAAAGAGGTTTGATTGAAAAGAAATATGGTATCACAATAATACTGAGATATAAAAGTAAATAAATAAAAAAGTCCGATTCCTGTAATGGTTGCTATGGGAGCAAAGGCTACCATTCATCCTTTCATGCCTTTTAATACAGAGGTGCCTTATATTTTTCACCTCTGGTCTCCTAGTTTTTTTTTGTTGTTTTGTTTTTGTTTTTTTCAGTATCTCACTGGGGTTAATAATGATTGCATGTGGCAGACATATGGTTTTGAAAATTGGGCAAATTTAATAAATTATCTTCAGTTTTTCTGTCTGCTTATAGAACGAGCGCAAGTTCGGCAATCATTTCCTTGTTGCACATGAAGTTCCTTTAGTGCCTATTCTTTTTGCCCCAACTGTACAAGGCAAAAATAAAGAATACAATGGACAGAATGACCATGAATAAAGGCCGCTTCAGTTCCTACTTGTGTTTAAATTTACTGTGCGTAGAAAAAGGCGTGTCTGTTGGTTGTACTCAGAGCCCTTCCAGAGCTCCCCGAAGATTAGCATGGCGGCGCGCCGCCCCCCGTAGTTTACATCTCACTTTATGTGTTGCCGCTTTTATGGAGTGCTAAATTGCTTAATTAAATTTTACTAGTTTATTCTGCTTGCTCGTTCATATCCTGCTTAATCCATTCCACAACCTTTTCTTTCTTTAAATGAATATATGAAACCTTATTAGGTGTTTTTAGAGGTGCACTTAAGCCTGAAAATGGGTAAGTGGTTTAAGGGGTAAGGTGCTGTTTGTTGAAAAAATTAAGAGCCTAAGCGAGTATAAAAGTTGTGAATGACATTAGGATGTTGGGTTTAACAAAGCTTTTGGAGGAGCACATATGGGATTAAATGTTTGCTTTGGCCAAGTGCTATGATGGCTGATTCCTAAACTTTTGTTCAATTTTATACATTTGGAAAACAGCTTTATTCCTGAAACTAAGAATTGGGCAGAACTATTCCCTGTAGCAAACTGTCTGCTTAGGGATAAACGCAGAGCAAAGACTGGTGCTTTCTTTTTTTTTTTTTTTTTTCTTTTTTTTTTTTTTTTTTTTTTTTTTGGGGGGTTTTTTCTTTATGGTGGTGTGCGCGCAGCGACATAGCCATTACGCTAACTGCTGGTTCCCTTTCTTTTTTTTTTAGAGTCGTTTTGTACAGTAATTTACAGTTGCTGCAACAAAATGAAGGGCTTGAAATGTTCCCTGTCATTGTCTTCAGCACTACTTCCCAAACTTTCCAATTCTTTTCAGGATCATTTCTTCTGTTTTCAGAAGACCTCATACCTTTGTACAAACTAAAAAAAAAAAAAAAATTTTGGTGGTTTTTGCCTTGGGTTGCATGCACTCACCAGAGAAAGAGACAGAGTCAGTGAGATGGAAAGCGAGAAATCAACCCTCAGGGGAATGGACATGCCACAATCCCTTCTCCTCCTGGGATCTTGGGCACACAGGCACACGTACCTGGCATGAGTTTCAAGCCACTGTTGGAGACTTGAATTGCAGTCGGCCATGTGGGAGTCCAGCAACATAACTGCTGTGTCATCTGCTAGTCCCCCTTCATACAAATTGACCATGACCATTTAAAATGAGTGCGTCCACTGTTTCTTCTTCACATCTACGGGATTAACTGCAGCTTTGCAAGTTCATCTTTCTGCTCATCCTCAGTGATGAATTTTCATGGTACTGAACCATGCTTTAACTTCTGCTGAATGAGCCTCCATTAAATGCACTTTTTCCCTCTTTCTTACAATTATTTCTAATATTTTAAATATATTCATTGTTTCCCTTTTAACTATGCACACGGCTCACTTATTGGTACAGCAGCTGTAAATGAGCTGAACCTTTTTCTCCAGACCAGACTAGAAGCATTGGCACAGTTACAAATAGGGGATCTATTACTAGTTGCTGGCGTTCAAATTGAAGCTGTTATTTAACTTTTTAAATCACAATATACTTCAGTTTCTCATTTGTAAGATTATAGTACTCCATATAATTGAGTAATTATAGTACTGAAATGAGCTAATATATGTTTAGGGCATGGCCTAATGTTGGATCTCATTTTATGAATATGTTTCACATTGTTAATAGTCAAAAGTGTTGAATATTCTGTAGGTTTAATAAGTACCTCTCATTTGCATTATGAGGCATTATTCATACTAGGTGCTCAGTCAGCCTATCACCCCCTTGCTATATCTCCCTGGGCTGGGTGCCTGCAGAGGAAGGGTCGGCCAGCCTGTCTTCCATAAGGACCTATCAATCACAATGGACTTAAGTCACTCAGAGGTTCAGAATGCAGAGAAGCTTTAACTTGTTACTTGTTCAGTCCTGAGAAATTGGGACGTGGGCAGAGGCAGCTAGTATGTGAATGTGTGTGGCAGGGACTATCCTTTGAGGACTCACAGCAAAAGCAAACTGTCAACCTGTGAAAACGTATTTCAATATTTTAACTGGCTGTACTGAGGCTGTCTGTATGAATATCATCCTTTCTTTTCCCCAGTGCTAACCCCTGTGATCTTAATCTCCAGGCAATTTTCTCACCAGGTCTAGGGTCATGCCATATGAATTTTTATTTCTCTTTCTCATGTAATTTTAAGTCTATCCCACTGTATCAAATTATCCTTTTCTCCTCTAAAACTGTAGAGCTATTTCTATTAAGGGAAATAAAAAGAATATCCTAACCACTCAAACCAACACTCGTAACACTCAAATCTTTATCTCGCTCCTTTTCATGGCTGTTTATTTGTTCATTTGCTCGATATAGCTTTCTGAGCTGGGTGCCAGTCAAGCAATGGCTGGTCAGCTCTTTGAGGTGAGGTGTTGACATTAATGAACTCATTCTATTGAATAGATGTGGAATTCAGCAGAGCCACTGAGAAGGAGAGCTCCACACCCATGGCACAATTGTTTTCTTCACACATGGCTTCTAAATAACTAAGCACTGATTTCACACACATGTGATGTGTGGATATATGTATGTGTATATATGTATATGTGTATGTATACATATAAATCACTTCACCATGAGTATTTTATTGTCTCTTCAATTATGATTTCCAGAGCATATTGTTTACGAACTTACACATCTTCCTATATTTTCTAGTTGTTAGCACCTCCTCATTCTAACACTACAGGATGAAATTTAGGAGTCACCTTTTGTTATTTTCTGCCCTTTACCCTATGTTAAATTAGTCTTATTTTTAAGTAGTTCAAACTATTACATTTTATTTTTTAAATCATATTTTATGGGACCAACAGGTGGCACAGTGGTTAAGGTGCTGGACTCCTACATAGCAAAATACAATTCAAACCCCGAACCTAGCAGCTTGCATTCTCTCTCTCTTTCTCTCTCTCTCTCTCTCCCCCCCTCCCCCTCTGGTGAGCACACATGCCCTATAGCAAATTAACATAATAAATATTTTAAAAATCATATTTTATATTTGCATTACCATTTGTTTATATTGTATAATATTATTCTAGTTTCTTTTCTTTTTTTTGTGGGGGGGGGTGAGGTTTTTGCTATAGGGCATGTGCACTCACCAGAAAAACAGAGAGAGACAGAGAAACAGAAAGTGATAAGTCATCCCCAGGGAGGATGGCCACACTGCAGTCCCTTCTCCTCCATTCTCTCAGTATCTTAGGCACGCACACACACGCGCCCAGCATGAGTGTAAGCCACTGGGTCCAAGACTCAAACTACGGTCGCCTACATGAGAGTACAGCAACATAGCCATCACACCAACTACTGGTCCCCTAGTTTATTTTCAAGGTTATAATTTCCTTCCTCTTTAATATAACCCAGTTATCTTTGTTGAGTTCCAGGTCTTGAATCCTACATACTGGAAGTCTCTTAGTCAATTTAGCATTGCAAGGCAAAACTGGACATTCAGAAATAGCAAGGTCAAACACACATGTGCAAATGGAAACAAACATGCATGCATCCACCCCCATCTGCCAAATATGTCCTTCCTTCAGTGTTCCTCATCTCAGTAAATCGTCCCTATTCACCCTTTGGATCAAGGCACATAGTGTGGGAATGACCCTTGACTCATCATCAACAACATAAAACCCATATGGAATCCTATCAAAGTTATATATTAAGACATGTCTCATACTGGGATCTTATTAAAATGCACATTATGATTTTTTTCTTTAGGGTGAGACTTGAGGCTGTATATTTTAGTAAGATTCTGAGGGTTGCCACTATTGATATTTGAGGACCACAGTTTGGATTAAAAGAATCAATGTGTCTTTTGGAACCTCTTCATCAAAATGTGCATGTCCATGAAAGCAGAGGTTTTGTATTTAATTTTGCCGTTCTGTTATTATTGTATTCCAAGTATGTACAACAGTGTCCGCTCCATAATACATACCTAATTATCATTTAGTCAGAAAATAAATCTACCTAGGAAGATTGCTTTTAGTTGTTCCATGCTTAGACATGTTTTTTTTAAAAAAATACAGTGAGAGGGCCAGCCTGGTAGCAAAATGGTTAAAGGAGTTGAATCCCATGTGGCCCACTAGCCAACTGTTAATCGAATCCTGGCCCTGGCACCAGGTGTGTGTGTGTACATGCCCAGGATTCTGATGTGGTGGGGAAGTAGAGGGAAGAGATTGTAGCTTGATTGCACACATTAGGGAATCCTCTCTCTCTGGCAAGGACATGCACCCACTGGGAACAGTAATAAAAAAATGAAATACAGTTAAAGGAAATGAAATGACTAAAATTTTCTCAGAAACAAGAACTAAAATAAAATAGACTCTTTAATTCAAAAGAATATCATAGATTTGGATATTAGAAAAAATTTATGTATCCAAAGAAAATAAAAACATTTTTTTGGCTTTTCAATACTTGAAACATACTTGACTTGTTAGTTATAACAGAAAGAATGAAATCCTTTATCTTGTTATTATAGAATGTGTTCACACACCATTTCTATGAACAATTTGACTTGATTTTCACCACATCTGTGAGAACTAGACTGGCTGTGTGCTACATGGCGCTCTCAGGGGTGAATTGTGCTTCAGTACTGTATAACACCTAGGAAGTAAGGAACAAGATTGGTGTCTTCTGAATTCTATTTTGGCATCATTTACATGTTAAGAAAACAACAGCAACAAGTAATCACTTTGCTAGATCAATAAAATCTCTCCCTCCTGTTTTCAACAGAAACTAATAGCGCCAACACTGGGTTGTTTGACATTCTGAGTAATGACTTAACAGAAATGTTGACCAAAACAATGAACGACTTTTAGATTTCTGAGTTTCAAAATGAATTTTTGAAACTTGTGGCCAAAACTGTACCACAGGAAGAAATGGTTTATATGCCAGGGACTCTATCTAGAAAAGATTAGATGACCTAGAGAAACAGATTTGATAAAATAGGATAATTAGGTGTTGGTGTCTATCTTTGCTGGTGCCACATGCATTGATAGTAACTTTATTTGCAACTAAAAGTAGCAGATTGCAAAAGAGTTTTTAGAGTATGACCATATTTGCATTTCAAAAATAAATGAATAGGGCTTCCAGTACCCACCCAAGGAATTGGAAAGCTGGAAGGAGGATCACATCTCCTGCTCACAATGAGAAAGCACCACCTGCTAAAATTTTAAACAGTATTCTAAACTCACATGTAAGGCAGTACTAGCTTAGAGAGTTTTAGGCACATTCAAGGTGGCCCAAGTGTCATGTGAAAAAAAAATCACTCAATAAATTATCTCTTAAGTCTCTACTTCTCCTGACCCAGAAAGGCTAATGATGAATTAGCAGCAGTAAATATGTGAACTTTACAGTTTGTGTTCCTCACAGAGTCAAAAATGTCAAATTTTTGAACCAATCATCTATGCATTTAAAAACCATTAAATAATTCATATTTAATTTTTATTATCTAAGACTAAAATCCACAGAGTTGAGTTATTTCTAGCAAAACCTAAAAACATCATAAATAAAAATATTAGTGACCTGAATTCAGAATCAACTGAAGCTCCCATATGTTCACTTACCTAAGAATTTTCTATCTTTAAAAGGCATAATAATTTTCTTTCCTGTACTTTCCCCTTTCCATTTCACACCAAGAAAAAAACAGTGTCTATGCTACAACATAATAAACAAAGGATAAACAGCTCCTTTAAAGTTATGTTCTGCTAATTACAACATCTGGATCATTTTGGCATTGACATATCTTTTTCTTTCTTTTTTTTTTTAACTGTTCTTCCTTTTGTATATATGGAGGGTCTTTCCTATTCTTCACGTATAGTATTTTCTTTTTCCTTAGCTTTATGCTGGATGTGGTGGATTATGCTGCGGAGTGCTGGGATTATTTTGTCTCCCATTAGAAGGACTCGCACTTTGTTCTGTCAGCTATTTCCATTACTGGCCTATGCTTTGGTCCTGTCAGGTTTGATTTTGTCTTTGTGAAGGAGAATCTATTTCCATGTTGTACTTAGCATGTAGAACATGCCAGTTACCACATTGTGTGGTCCTTACTCTTTAACTGTGGTATTTTCTGGACTCTCAGTTGAATGCCCAATATGTTCAGGGGGCCTTTCCACTCTGGCTGGCTGGGGCTCTGTCTACCTGAAGTGAATCACCCAGCCATCACTCAAAACCCATGAAAATTCACCTCAGGGACTTCTGAAGGCCCCCTTTGCACAGCTCCCTCATCTTAGACACCTATAGCTGTACATGTCAGCTGCTCTAGAAGCCTAGAGGTCTGATCTCTTCCTCTTTGACTCACAATATCATTCCTCTTTTGGTTCCATATTTTGCAGCACAGAAATGAGTCTAGGCAGAAGGCTGAGGCACCAATAGCACCATCAACTGGCTCGCTGTGTGTCTGCTTATTGCTTCAGATCTGAACTGTTTTCTCCACGTATTTAATCTGGTTTTGCAGTAGATCAAATCTGGTACCATTTATTCTGTCATGAGTAGAAACAGAAGTCCCAATATAGTAAAATGTAACAAACACAAATCATGCCTCCCTCTTCGTTAATCATTTCATTGAAACCCACTGCACTTAGATTACATCCATATTCTTCACCAAGTCCTACCTATTACAGTTTGCATAATTTGTCTTCTGTCTTCTTTCTTTTTTTTTTTTAAAAAAAAGTCTGTTTATTTATATTTTTCAAAATAAAGAGAGACAATGAGACAACTGTCCTTAACATGGTCTCCAACTGTAATCCCCCACCCCTTCAGCCTTCCAGCCAGCCAGGATCATGGGTGCCAAGTGTGTACAGGCAGGTACATGTACCTTGGTCTTTGAAGGCCTCCAGCATACCAAAATGTCCTACTGCTGGGCCTCCTGCCTCCTTTCTAATATCATCTCAGGAAAATCTTCATGTTCACTTTACTCCAGAAACATCAGTTGTTTTCAGACCTCACAAATACTTAGCTAGTTACGATACTGTGGTATGAAAAGGTAATATATTTTCTTCACTCATCACAAGGCTTACCACCAACAGTCAATGCTCTTAAAAGACAAGTTAGGAGGAGGAAAACACAATTCTATTTAACAAAGTTTACATGACATGAGAGTCTTTAGAAATGAAGACACAAAGACTCAGAGGAAGCCGTGAGTTTTGCTTTGTTTTGTTTTGTTTTTGTTTTTGTTTTTTTTTGTTTAAGGTTATTGTCATAGGGTGCATGGTACTCATCAGAGATAACTGGAGAGAGGGAAAGTGAGAAATCTCTCCCCAGGGGTGGATGGCCACATCACTATCCCTTCTCTGGTCTCCTCCTGGGATTTTGGGTATGTACACACACATGTCTGGTATGATTTTCAAGCCACTAGGTCTGGGACTCAAACCATAGTTAGGCATGCAGAGTTCAACACCATAACCACGACACCACCTGCTGGCCCCAGAAACTCTATTTTCGTGCTCTGTTCAACAAAGACTAGATAGCCCTGTTGAAATGTTAGGGGTAGGAAGAGGACTCAGTGAGGCCTGTTTATTCAGATTCTTCTCAGCATTTCTGTACAGCATTCCTTCCTCTAGGAATAGGAAAGAACACCTGTAATATAAGGGTCTTCACAAGGAAAGGGGCAAGGTCAGAGCGGCATCTCTAGGCATTATGGCATGCTCGGAGGGAAAAGAGTTCTAGTTTCTGTGACCTGCATAGAGAAGAGAAAATCTAGTTTTAATGCTTCACTTCAGGGAGGACAAGGGGCTGAAGAGAGGAGGGCAGGGAACATGAGAGAGAATGTTCTCCTTCTGAGACCCTTCTGATATCCATCAGTTTGAAGTACTTAGCACACCTTGGTACCAGGCTTTGGGGCACCATGGACTGAGTCCCAACACCACTATTTGAACACTGTCACAAAAGATGTCCCCTCTGCCTGAGATCCTTTGTCCTGACTCTGCCAGGGATGCTCTCTGTCTTTTTCAGTGCCACACTTTCTTAGGTGCTGTCTCAGTCCATTGTTTCAAGGCAAGCAGAAATATCAAAGACCTGGTGATTTATAAAGGAATAGAGGTTAACTCAGATCACAGTCTGGAGATCCATGGTCCAAATCCCACTTCCATTGATGCTAAAGCATGGTGGGGGTAGGCTCCTGAGCTGAGGGGAGTGTGTTCTTTATCCATGTGGGCTCTGTAGGCCTCATTTCTTCTCTTCAGGTACACACCAGAACTCAGCATGGGGGTCCTCCCTAATGATATTATCACACCCAAAGTGCCCATCTTTGACACCATAATAGAATCAAGTTTTCACCCTCTTAATCCCTTTACAATGGGTTAACACATGAATTTGGGTGAGACAAATATAAACTACACCTACATATATACCTCTTTCTTTCATAATTCTATTTCTTCTCCCTTATAGCCCTCACTGCTATGTTATCCAAAGATTTATAGGGTTGTTTATCAGTAAGGACCATATTGTTGGAGATCTAGATGTGTCAGTGGTATAAATTACAATCCTCATCCAAATCTGAGATGTCCGAAGGCAGAGGAAGACCAATGGCTCAGCTTAAAGACAGTAAGGAAGAGAGAGAGAATTCACACACACACCACTCCGTATTTTTGTTCTACTCAGATCATCAATGAATTGGATGAGGCCCACACTGGGGAGTGCAGTCTGTTTACTCAGTTTGTAGATTCAAACTTTAATCTATAAGGTTTGAAACATCCTCACAGACAAAATGTTTGTCCAATTAATAGAAATTTATACTGATTGGATGCAGGGAGTTAGAAAAGGTAGTGAAGAGCATTATAGAAAAATGAAACTCTTGATGCAAAGGCACGATCACATGTAGTAAGGGAATGAAAGAAGTCAGGGTGGCTGGGATTAAACCGGATGTTGGATGTCACATGATGATTCTGAGGATCATCAGGGATTCAAACAACAGTTGGCTAGTTGGCCACATGGAATTCAACTCCTTTAACCATTTTGCTACCAGGCTGGCCCTCTGGCTGTTTTGTTTGTTTGTTTGTTTGTTTGTTTTTAATGTCTAGGAATAAAACAACTAAAAACAATCTTCTTAGGTAGATTCATTTACTCACTAAGTGATAATTAGGTGCCTATTATGGAGCAGGCACTGTTGTACATACTTGGAATACAATAATAACAGAACAGAAAAATTAAATACAAAACCTCTGCTTTCATGGATGTGCACATTTTGATGAGGATATTCTGAAAGACACATTAGAACTGAAGCTACTGTGCATCTGTACTCAGTAAATTTCCATATCAGTTGTTCACTTTGCAAACGCTATTGTGTGCCTCAGATTTCATGTCATTATGCAACAAATAAAATAGGTTAATCAGCAGGACATTAAACTATGTAACCTAGAAACTTCTCCACTTTTGCCTAATGTGAGGAAATATATTTAATCATTATGTTATAATCAAGGCAGGTACTTATTTGGTGATATTACAAAGTGCCTTTGTTTTACAATTTTACAATTACAATTACTAAGTTTACAATTTAAGACCTATAGTAATGACAGGGGCACAATGATTAACCATTCCTAAATCATCATTATGGAATGTTGCTCCAGAGACTTCTGCCACTTCATATGAACCTAAATGGATACAAATAATTATCTAGGGCCAAATAAGTCATAGTTATATGGGGAGAATTTCTGATTAAGTAAACTTTTCTTTTGTATATTCAGAGCTTCATTTAACAGCTATTTTTTTTTCTTTTTTAAGATTTTTGCTATAGGGCATGTGCACTGCTTGCTGGAGAGACTTAGAGAGACAGAAAGAGAGAAATCACCTTTGGGGGGTGGGAAGGGAGGAGAAGGCCATTCCATAATCCCTTCTCCTCCATTTAAAGGGAGGAGAAGGCCATTCCATAATCCCTTTCTCCTCCATTCTCCTCTTGGTATTTGGGGAACGCATGCATATGTGTCTGGTGTGAGATTTAAGCTGTCGGGTCTGGGAATCAAACCACAGTCAACCATGTGGGAGTCCTGTTTCTTAACCACTATGCCACCTACTGGTCCTTCTCTCTCTCTTTTTAAGGCGATAATTAATTTATCAAAGGACAAGTTGTTTAAAATTTATACTTTACCTAAATAATCATAACCACAAAATTCATTTTTTCAGAATTCCAAATATTAACTAATATTTTTTTTCTTTTTTTAGAGAGCTTTCTTTTTTGTTGCTCTAGGGCACATGTGCTGACCAGAGACAGACAGAGAGACAGAAAGCGAGAAATCACCTCCCTAGGGGGATAGGCCATGCTGCAATCTCTTCTCCTCCATTCTCCTCTCGGGATCTTGGACAGGCATGCATACCCACCTGGCAAGAGTTTCAAGCCGCTGGGTCCAGGACTCAAACCACCATCGACTTCTTTGGAGTCCAGCGATGTAACCATTACATCGTCTGCTGATCCCAATTAATTTACTTTTAATACAAAAGATCTAAGAGCTAATCTACTTTGAATTCTGTCCCTTTTCCTTCATTTAGCAGACAAAGAAGCTAGTGGTCAACATGGTTAAATATTTTATATTTTTGAAACAAATTACTAGCGGCAGAACCAGGACTTGGATAATTCTCAAATTTCCCAACTTCTCACATTTATAGACTTGTCGGTATCATTTAAGCTCCTTTGCTTTCTGTTATCAACATTTTAAATTGGTGTGAAGAAAGTCCATCTTTAAAGAAGGATTTCTGTATGATTACCTGTGAATGAACTTCATTCTTACCCTTTTTATTTTTTAATTGGGTCCAGGCAGCTCCCAGTGTAATAGCGAGTTTTCTACTTGGACCAAACTTCATAACATTGTTTTGAATTATTGAAAATAGTTTAACATGCAGTTTATAGTTAAAAATTACTTACCAGATTTTATGGGATTTCTCTTCTTTTCTTTTCTTTTTCTTTTTTTCTTTCTTTTTTTTTTTTTTTTTTTTTTTTTTTTTTTTTGAGAGGTTTTTGCTATAGGATATGTGCACTTGCCAGAAACACAGAGAGACAAAGAGATAGAAAGTGAGAAATCACTCTCCAGGGGGGATGGCCACACTGCAATACCTTCTCCTCCACTTTCCTCTAAGGATCTTGGGCATGCACAAACACGTGCCCGGCGTGAGTTTAAGTCACCAGTCCAGGCTCGAACCACTGTTGACTACATGGGAGTCCAGCGACATAGCCATTATGCTAACTGCTGGTCCCCACTTATGGGATTTCTAAGTGATGCTCATATCCAAGTATTTCTTATATCACTCACAACTGTCTGTAGTACAAATAAAACAAAAAATGTTGCTTCCTTTTTCCTTGTTCTACAAAAGAGGTGAAATTTACAAACATTTAAAATGTGTGTGCATGTGTACGTGTGTTTGTGAATACATGTAGAATCAATGTGGAAAGTAGAAGCAGTGTGGAAGTTGTCTTTATCAATTCATGGAAGTTATTTAACAACTAGAAATTCTGGTTACACTTTTGTTTATTGTGACAATGGATTTGACCAAGTTTGTTAAGTTAGGGCCAATCCTTTAAATTGTAAAATTTCTTGTTTCCATATCTTTGGTCTGAATCTCCTTTAGAAACATTACATCAGTTGTTAAAAGAATATTTATCTAAGGAAAGGCATAAAACCTCTGAAAGTAAGAGAACAGATTGTTTAATAGCAATATTCCCTATACAGAAGGATATGACATTAGGTAATAAAACAGTCTTCTACCCTGTGACTCCTCACCATGTGGTCTCGGAATGTCTGAGAGTGAAGCAGGCATTTATTACTTCATATGTCCTCTGATACTTTGGGATTATCACTTAATTAACTCGGTATAAATAGACTGAACAAGTGGTGTAAATCCCGGTGGACACAACACTTAGAATGCTATGATGGATCCTCAAAAGAAATCCTGGAAAATGAACTAACAAGAAATGGAGAAGTGACACCTGCTTCAGATCAGGATTTGAATTTATGATAAACAATGTTTTATTTTTCTGCACATCTTCCTCCGTGGTGGTTTGCATGTTTAGGAGTTATAAACAGAAAATCAGACATTTATGTAACTATTGCAGTACCTTTGTCATGCTTCAAAGTTTGGGGAAATGTTAAGACAAATGATTAATTGAAATTCCAGACACAATTTTAAATACTTGCTCTATAATGTTAGAATTTAAGAAAATATCACAAAACCATTAATTGATAATGATATACTCATATTGTGGGCAGTAAAGAACATGTCTGTTTTGTTGTGAAAGTACATGAAAGAGATATGTTAACTAATGAAATTGAGGTTGTTTATTATGTAAAGCACTCCACAAACTGATTAATCAAGACTTTCTTTGACCATTTAGGAATCCGATTCAACACTTTCTGAAAATGTTCTACATAGTGTATTTTAGAAATTGATTAGCTCAAGTTAATGAGTAGTATCAAGATTTTTTAAGCCTTGAGACCAGCAGTTAGTGTAATGGCTATGTCGCTGGACTCCCATGTAGTTGATTGCGGGTCGTGTCCTGGACACAGTGGCTTAAAACTCACACCAGGCACATGTGCGTGTGTGCCCAAGATCCCGAGAGGAGAATGGAGGAGAAGGGATTG
>NW_006159848.1:320567-371998 GCF_000334495.1 Tupaia belangeri chinensis
AAGATTCTGACTGTGAAATCTTTTCTTCATCTGGATCACCAGAAATCTGTACTCATAGCTACCATACTCTTTAAAAACATATGAATTAAAAGATCTTTTTAGCCTAAATTGCATCTAAAAGCAGGCATTAAAAAAAAAAAAAAAAAAACTGTCATGCAAATTTTAGTAAAGATATATATCTTGGAACATTTCCGGCAATAATTTTCCAGGACTTTAGTGTCAGTGGATTGTCCTAAATAGAAATAAATATTTATATCAGTTTTTATCAGGACTGTATCAAACATTTTATAGTTTAATAATACATTTTAAAATATGTAAAGAATAGCAAATGAAAGCATGATTTTGGTGACCCATAATTATTTTAGAGCTAAAATGAACAAATACATTTGTGTTTGCCAAAAAAGTCAAAAAGGTGGCTTTTTAAATGAAGCCTCTAGAAAAGAAGCATCTCAGTTCCATGGAAGTCACTTCTGAATCCTCCTTCTGATGTCTCAGGTATGGACCAATTGAATATATCAAAGCCTATTATGCAGAAATAGATACATTAAAAAAGTACTCACGTTGAGATGCTTAGATAAGGATTTTGAGAGTCTGCTTTGCTTGATCAAAACTTCTGGCTTGCTTACAGACAAGGACTCTGGCGAGCCATCATTTCAACAAGCTGTTCGTACTTACTCATTCCAATGACCACAGGCTTTTATTTGTAATAACTCTGGGGTCATCATATAATGAATGAGGTCAGAAGATGCGTCTGGTAACACATAAAAAAATAAATGGCAAAATGTTGTTTAGATTTTTTTCCTAGATAATTTTTAAGAGGAGTTATCTTCATAATCATAGATTTTGGTGCACTTTTTTCTTCCCTTATTCTATCTCTTGTCTTATATATATGTAAGCCACACATAATGACTTTATAAAGTGTTTTTTAAGTTAGTAGATCAGCAAATATATAATGTTAGTCTTTATTCCCATCTTTCCCTTCTCAGCTGCCTTAAAGGAAGTATTTAAGGGAGTGCTGCCTACAGAAAAGGGCACTTTACATAAGAAATGGCATAAGAAATCAGCTTATGACTGGGAATGAGGACAAGACAAGACAACAATTCGCATTGTGAATTTATGGCCCTGAGGTCTGCATGTCAGGAGGAGAGAAGCTGACCTATACTATAGCCTCCTGAATGCCCACAACAAACTAAGGACATGGAAACTCTACAGACACCCCAACTCCAACAGTGTTTTTATTTTATTTTATTATTATTTTTTTATAACAGTCCTTTGAATCCTATGTCTCTGCAATTTTATGACCCTGAGAGCTAACCAAATTGACTTCCATGAATAGGCTCAGACCTGCTGCTGGGAAACATATAGTTTTGGCTCTAGGCAGCCGATAGTTAGTTTCCATGCACCTTCAGCACTCTCTGTATCAAATTCTTACACATTTAATTTCTTCTCTGGGGATGTCTTTTATTTTCTAGATTCCCCATTCTACCACTGGTGGCCTCACCTATTTCTAATAATATGCCTGTGTCTTTTCTGTTGCTATAACAGAATACCTGAGACTGGGTAATTTATAAACAATAGAAGATTATTTAGTGCACCATATTGGAAGCTGAAAAGTTCAACAGCATGGTGCTAGTGCCTTGTAGGACCTCTTCTGGGGGAAGCAAGTACATGAGAGCGAGAAAGCACGAGGAGTAGACTTTCTTTTTTAACAACCCAGTAACTAACCACTTGAAAGATAATGACATTAGTCTTAGCTCTTATTAGGGCCCACTTCCCAATACTGTTTCATTGATAATTAAGTTTCCAACAAATGAAATTAAAGGACACATTCAAACTATGTAACCTGCATGAAATTGAGAGAGAGAGAGAGAAAGAAAGAAAGAGAATGCATCCCTGCCCCAGGAGGGATGGCCACATCACAATCCCTTCTATTACATCCTCCTTTTGGGATTTTGGGCATGGGTTCACAACCACCCAGTGTGGTTTCAAGCCACTGGGTTGGAGCTGAAATGTTTCAGCCATGTGAGATTGAGCCACTCTAACCACCACACCATTGGTTGGCCCCATTTTTACACTTCAGTATACATAAACTAAATTTATAATATTGATTTTTTTCATTCTTACAGGTATATTTTTATCTCTTAATATTTTGAGACAGTTTTACTTCATTACTTTAAAGCTTTTAAGCATACTTTATTTCTAATAATAAATACTTAAGAAAGGTTTATAGCAGGTTTTAGAATTATTAACTGCATTTATGGCTTTGTTCTTGCTGTTTTATTCCATTACATGTATCTGTGTTCACCCCATGCATTAAATGAAGTAGTACCTGTGAACATTCATTTCTGTTAGTATTTTAGATACTGATATTCTGAGAGGAAAGGAAACAAAACAAAGGTAATTGGAGGAGTCAGAACATTATTGAACTCCATTAAATCATACTTTTCAAGATAATTTTTAAAATACAAATATGAAACCAAAGGATATGTCAAATATTGGTATCACCATTATGAGTTCTATTGTTGTTTCAAAACAAGCCATGACTGGGACCAGCAGTTAATAATGACTATGTCTCTGGACTCCCATGTAGTCTACCGTGGTTCGAGTCCTGGACCCGGCAGCTTAAACTCACACCTGGCATATGTGCATGTGTGCCCAAGATCCCTAGAGGAGCATGGAGAAGGGATTGTGGCTTGGCCAATACCCCCCCCTCCCGGGGGGGTGATTTCTCACTTTCTGTCTCTCTGTCTCTCTCTGTCTTTCTGGCGAGCGCACACGCCCTAAAGCATAAACCTCTCCAAAAAAAGAAATGAAAAAAGAAAAACAAAACAAAAAAAAAAACAAGCCATGATTCTCCACTTTGGATTATCAATAGTTAGTTGATTTTTGAGCAAATTTGTACATATAGTACACTGTTTGAGAATTGTAAATTATTCAGTAGAGCACAAATGTTGGCTGTAGTTAATTTTTATTTTTTGGTGATTAGTTGTGCAAATAGACTTGAGCTAGAAACTTATGTTAAAATCCCAACTCATTGACATTTCAAGAATATAATCTTATCTATCCCCAACCTCCCTCTGTCCTCATACTCTCCAGGGTGTCTATCATTTATAAAACAGGTAATTGTCGAGTTTAATACATAAATTTGACCAGCTGTTCACTTTTCTACCAATACTCCAATAGAAGCCACAGTTTTTAATATGGGGAATCTTCATAAGCTGACAAACCAAGCTAATCAATTTGGTACTGTGACATGTTGATAATAAATGGGATAAAAGAATTTTCTGGGTCAGGCCATCTAAATTTGGGTTGTGTTTTGGTGTGAGTTATTGTAGGAGCAGAGCTCTGTATGATTATCATCAGAGAAAATCATGTCAGGCAACAGGGATGAGGGAAGGAATTCATGATCCAGTACTCAGTCAATAAGAACTAAAAAGCATGGCACTTATGGAGGTTGGCTGTAGGGTATAAACATGGGTATAAATCAGGAGAACCTCTCAAGAGAATGCATTCAGTTGAGCCAGTCTGGTACCAATACAATACCTTTGTTGGGTTAGAAGGCTTTAGGGGGACCAGCAGTTGGTGTAAAGGCTATGTTGCTGGACTCCTATGTAGTCAACCGTGGTTTGAGTACCAGACCTGGTGGCTTAAACTCACGCCACACAAATGTGCGTGTTTGCCCAAGATCCTGAGAGGAGAATGGAGAAGAAGGGATTACAGTGTGACCATCCCTCCTTGGAGGACAGGGGAGTGATTTCTCACTTTCTGTCTCTCTCTGTCTTTCTGGCAAGCACACACATGCCCTATTGCAAAAAACCCTCTCCAAGGGGGCGGGGGTGGTGGAGAAAAAAAGAAGTCTTTGTAAATATGGAAGGTTTTGGTATATGCCCTACAAACTATTTAGTACTTCTAAATAGCACTAACAGAAGCAAGCCAATCTTGACAAACCTATTTTAATTTTTTTATTTTAATTTTTTATACACTCAGTCACTATACATCATTACAGCCTATAAAGTTGATTTACTCAACATGAATGCACTTCATAACAGTCCAGTTGAAGATACTGTATATGTTATTATCAACAGATAATCAGCAATTTCCATTACCTATAAATGTCTTGCCTCTCTATTTTTCTCCTTGATTCTTTTCCTCACCCTTTGTCTCCTCTGTCTTTCTGGCAAGCACACACATGCCCTATTGCAAAAAACCCTCTCCAAGGGGGCGGGGGTGGTGGAGAAAAAAAGAAGTCTTTGTAAATATGGAAGGTTTTGGTATATGCCCTACAAACTATTTAGTACTTCTAAATAGCACTAACAGAAGCAAGCCAATCTTGACAAACCTATTTTAATTTTTTTATTTTAATTTTTTATACACTCAGTCACTATACATCATTACAGCCTATAAAGTTGATTTACTCAACATGAATGCACTTCATAACAGTCCAGTTGAAGATACTGTATATGTTATTATCAACAGATAATCAGCAATTTCCATTACCTATAAATGTCTTGCCTCTCTATTTTTCTCCTTGATTCTTTTCCTCACCCTTTGTCCCTTCTTCCACCTCTTCCAACACAGTCTCTAGAATCTGTAAACCATTTTCCACGCTTCTATATCATCTAGTCTTTTAGTTTCTTCCATAGAGTAGGGACAGTCAGTGTATAGTAAGTGGAGACATACAGTGTTTCTCTTTCATAGCCTAGCTTGCTTCACTCAGCAGTAAATCTTCCATATTCGTCCACTTTCTATCAAATGCCATGGTCTTGTTTTCTATGGCTGAGTAATATCATATAGAGGATGTGTGCAAAACCTATTTTTAAACACACCAAAACATATATGTAAGCAGAAAATGTAGACACATAGGTTTAAATTTTCCAAATAGTGTTATTCTGCCAAGATCTTGTCAAAAAGGTTAAAGCCTAAAGTTATGGACAAAAGAAAAGATAGAAAAGATGAGGAGAACTGGTCATTTATAAAACAGTAGTTTTATAAATCTATTTTTGAGGGAAGATAATAAAAAGAGGTCTATAATTCATTCAACCAGAATTATTTACAGATTGTCTACTATTTTCTAGGCATTGATCCAGGTTCTGGGTGTTGGGTATATGGTAAAGGATAAAACTAATGGGATAGAGCATGCACAGTTACCAAATACAATTCATTACACATATTGTTTAAGAGGATACTGGCTTTTAGTAGGAAAGAATATAAAAAAGCCAAAGCTGTGGATATACAAAGAGGTTATTAAGAATTAATTCGCTAAATTATAGTTTTTGGGTTCAGGCATACAAAACAGAACCTGCTATCAACTGGTGAATAAGAGCGGCACCAAAAAACAATTATTCTGACTTTTAATTAAGAGGAAAAGAGCATAGTCAAAAAAGAGATTTGTAACTCCAGCTTCACTAAATAAACAAATATTTATTGAACAGAATTACCTGAAGAACAGAGAAGCAGATTTATATCTCTTAGGAGGGACATCGTCATGGTAAACATTAGCCAGATGGTAAGGTGAATGCTATAATGATAGAAGTATATGTTAGGCTTAAAAGAGAAACATGCCTACACCTCCTAGGAAGTGAAAATAAAGTGTGTTAGTTAACATACCAGCTTTAGGGGACCAGCAGTTGCCGTAATGGCTATGTTGCTGGGGTCCCATGTAGTCGACCCTGGTTCGAGTCCCGGACCTGGTGGCTTAAACTCATGCCAGGCATGTGTGCATGCATGCCCAAGATCCTGAGAGAAGAATGGAGGAGAAGGAATTGTGGCATGGTTATTCCTCCTGTGGAGTAATTTCTCGCTTTCTGTCTCTCTGTCTCTCTCTTTCTGGCAAGCACACACCCTCTACAGCAAAAACCTTTCAAAAAAAAAAAAAACAAAAAAGCCCAAGATATCAGCTTTAGAATATTGAACAAAATATGGCAAGACAGTTTACTTCAGTGGGCCAGTAGTGTTATCAAATACTCAGGCTATTTCCATTTGTCTGCTAAACCCTGTGTCTCTTTATAATCAAAAGATGACCCACATGTAAAACCCCTGATAGACAAAAGGGAGCAGAATTTCCGTGATGGCATGGAACCAGTTATGATCTGTTCCTTTCGATAAGGGAGGCAGCCCCTCCTTGGACCTTTTGTTGCCTATCTCCTAAACCAAAATCCAGGATCTGTTAGCCAGAAAGGGATCTGCCATAGGAAGCATACACAGAACTGTGACCACTGCTTTTGGACATTTACTCACATGCAGGACAGACTAATCCATTAGGTACGATAGGTACAATGCCTAGGGCCCATGTACACCTTGGAGTCAAGCAAATACTGGGTTGTTAGAAAAGCCACGATGCATTCTTGCGTAGAAAAACAGAAAAATACCTCATGACTTTTCTGATGACACAATATTTTCATATCTTTTAAGTCAGAAAAAAATGTTTAGGTTCAAGAAAGTATATGCATATATAACAATATATTTATCTTCATACCAATGTGATGGTGAAGTCCAAATTTTACCATATTTCTGTAGAGGAAGGAGCCCATGGAGGTCATCACACAGTCTTAGCTGCATACATAGCATGCCAGGTGCCCAGAAGGAATGTACGTTCCAGGTGAAGGAAACAGCAGACGCATCCCTCATGGCAGAGGTGGACCATCTATCCTGTTCGCCCCATTTCAGAGGAATAGACATCCACTCTCTCAAACTCCCAAGTGGTCCTTGGATCATTATGTGCACGAGCAGACATCTGCAGAGAGAATACTTGCATTAATTTTTTTCCGGGCCTATTTCCAATTAAACTGGCCCAGAAGGAATGTACGTTCCAGGTGAAGGAAACAGCAGACGCATCCCTCATGGCAGAGGTGGACCATCTATCCTGTTCGCCCCATTTCAGAGGAATAGACATCCACTCTCTCAAACTCCCAAGTGGTCCTTGGATCATTATGTGCACGAACAGACATCTGCAGAGAGAATACTTGCATTAATTTTTTCCAGGCCTATTTCCAATTAAACTGGATGTAATAAACAGATTTTCCCAGGTGTCAATAAAGATAATGCAGCAACACAAGTTTAACAATTTTACTTTCTATTTAAAAAAATATGTATGGATCAATAGTTTCAAAAAAAGGTGTATTTTTTTTTAAGGTCAATTCCATGTTCCATAAACACCAAGCCATGCACATATGTGTATAAAATACACACACATTTTTACTTTCTGACACCTTTCCAAACTGGTATATTTGATAAGTGGCTATCTCTATATCTTTGCTGTCAAAGTCCTTTATTTGCCAGCTGGTTAGAAAAGAAGGAGGCAAAGGTCGATTAGCTTTTCCCCAGAAACAAATCTGTCATATCACTGATGTTCCACTCCAGTAGACTTGTGGGACTGAGGGATGCCAGTCCTCCTCCTTTAGGGCATTTCCTTCTCAAATACACCAACAGATTTGTTCTAGATGAATCGAATCCGACATCAGCATGGTAATCAAGGCTATTATGCCAGAAAAGAATTGAAGTCACAGAAAGCATGCCCAGATATTTTCAACAATCAGAGCATATTAAAAAGCTTCTTATAATATATCTGTACACATCAACATTTTCTGGCCTTTCTAAGGAGAAAGAGGCTTCTTTTAGACAGCAAAACTGTAAAGCTGAGCGATCAAAAGAGTTAGAGCTTCTCTGGCAGAAATAAACGTGGTTCAAACATTAGCAAATATGTATGCTGTAATGAAAATATCTTTTTGTAATACACTTTGCCACTCTCAGCTGTGAATTTCCATGGGAATTATTTCCAAAGACAAGCTGCAGGGAAAGCATCAATTAATCTGCTGAATGAATTTTTGAATCTATTCTCAATGCTGAGACCCCCTCCTGGTGCTTGGTAATTACCCCAATATTTTCTGCACGCTTGTTTAAACGGCTTCCTCTTGGGTTTCCTGTGAAGAAGGCCTCTCTCTCTGCTGATCTGAAAGGCAGCATGCCTTATCGCTCTGCCTCATTCCATCTGCGACTTGTAGGGGGTCCCGCTAATCATTGTCATTGGAACATTGGATGAGCAGTCTGGGGACATAGATAGATGCGACACCAAAGGAGACCAGGGACTTTCCAACAGAGTGCTCATCTTCGTAAATGCATCATCCCTTCCAGATTCAAAGCAGGAGATGAACTTCTTTAAAGCAAAGACCTGCACCTTAATTATACAAATATAGTGATCAAAGTTATTAGCACTCTTTTGAAAGACCAGGGATTTAATAGAATAGTGTTTTGTTACCTTTGACAGAAAAGATTTGGTCTTCATGAAGAGCAAAAGGAACAGAGACAAACACAATAGGGAAGGAAATAAAGCAATAGGAAAAAAAAATGGTTTAAACAGAAATGCTATTTATAGGGAAATACAATTTAAAAAGCAGTTGATGCAAAAGAAAGATAAAAGTTGTGAAGTGTTGAGCTGTGAAACAACTTCAAAGTGTATTCAAATGTCACATTGATTTTTTTATATCCTTAAGTAGTAGGTTTCAGAAGATAAATGTGATCCGCATTTTATCCACACATGATTTATCTATAGACAGAGAAAATAAAGCACAGTGATATATTTTCATATAAAAGAATCTTCTCACTGGAAATATTTATCCTTTCTTTTCTTAAATAAAGATGACTTTCATACTTTTGGAGACTATGACATGTGTAAATATTACTTTCTAAATAAGTTAGTTCAAAGGTTCCTTGAAACTGTGAGGTGTCTGAGGATTAGCTGTGCTACTTTTCCTCAGTGTGTTCTGGGTGGATGTGTATACTTTGATTCAGAAAAATAAAAGATATAAAGAATGAGCAATGAGATTTTTTGACTGACAAGTATTTCAACAAAAGAAAATAAGTAAAAAGTTAAGGAAAAATAAATCAACTCTTTAAATTTGGGACATAAGAATTTCAGTTCAGGGTCAGCAGATAGCATGGTGGTTGGGACACTGAGCTCCCACATGGCCGACCATAGCAGAAGTCCAGACCTGGAGGCTTTCTTTCTTGTTTTCTCTTGATCTCTCCCTCTGGTGAGCCCATGTGCCCTATATCAAATTTAAAAATAATAATAATAAAATTAAATAATTTCTTAAAAAATTGCACTTCAATTTATTTATCTCTGAGTCCCAATATTAAAAGTTTGAAATACCATCTCATTCATGACACTGAGCTTTAAGACATAAACTTGGAATATTGCAAGCACTATTGTTCTGTTTGTTATTATCCAAATAAAACAATAATTTTTAGAAAATTTCTCTATTTAGAATATTAACAAAAGTATCTAAAAAAGTTCATCCATTTGGTTTTCATATATATATGTATACACACACACACACACACACACACACATATATATATATACACACACATTATAGTTCATCTTTTTTATTTTTTTGGAGAGGTTTTTGCTACAGGGCATGTGTGCTCACCAGAAAGACAGAGAGAGACAGAGACAGAAAGTGAGAAATCACCCTCCAGGGGGGATGGCCACGCCACAATCCCTTTTCCTCCATTCTCCTCTCTGGATCCTGGGCACGCACCCACATGGGCCTGGCATGAGTTTAAGCCACTGGGTATGGGACTCAAACCACGGATGACTACATAGGAGTCCAGCAACATAGCCATTATGCCAACTGCTGGTCCCAGTTCATCATTTTACCTGTAAAGTGGGTACCCTTGAAATCCTAGAGGACTACACTTTTAACATGTGCCAGAAGGAACCAGTTATAAAAATAGGGTGTGGTCATAAAAAAACCCAGTTGAGATCAAAGGTCTTGATTACACTCTAATTTGTCTCCTCTTGTTCTCTTGAGAATCCATGCTAATCAGAAATCACCTCTGCTAGTTTTCTAAAATGTCTCCATGCTGTCAAATCTCTGTTACTAAAAACAGTGGTTGGTTCTCATCTTTTTTTTTTAAGTTTATTTTTATTTTAATTCTTTAATGAGATAGGCAGAGAGAGAGAGAGAAGCGAGAGAGACACCCTAACAGGGTATTTATGCCATGATATACCCCAGCATTGGCCAGCCGGGATCACAGGCACAGATCCTGTATATTTACTTTGAATCTGGATGCAGACCCAGGACCTTTCATTGGAATCCAGCTTCGAAAATCATTGCATCACCACTGGGTCACCATAGCAGGACCTCTCAGTTTTTATTTTGACAAACCTATTAGCACCTTTTGTCCTTGTTTCTCAAGTCCTCTCCTCTCCTGTCCTGGACTCTAGAACATTATCCTCTTCTAATTTTGATGCAATGTCACTGATACTTTCTGGTTGATACTGATTTTGGCTTATTTACATTTCTATGGTTTCTAATAATTTACATGTCCTGCTGCCCAGTCATCAGGTCTTTTCTGTCTACCTTGATTCTCTTAAAGATCTTATTCAGCTTCAGTTTTACATATAATCTACATCCCCATGACTCAAACTGAATTTTCATCCTGCTTATCTGCCTTGGACTGTAGACTCATACTCAGTTTCCACCTGAACTAACCATTTTAGTGTATGATAAACTTCCCAAACTTAACACACCCTAAACAAAACTCTGCTGTTTCCTCAAATGTTTTAAGTGAAGATTTCCCCAACTTTAACAATAGAAAAATATAATCTACATCCCCATGACTCAAACTGAATTTTCATCCTGCTTATCTGCCTTGGACTGTAGACTCATACTCAGTTTCCACCTGAACTAACCATTTTAGTGTATGATAAACTTCCCAAACTTAACACACCCTAAACAAAACTCTGCTGTTTCCTCAAATGTTTCAACTGAAGATTTCCCCAACTTTAACAATAGAAAATCCATTTTATTATTATGGAAGCAAAATACTTTGATTCATCTGATTTTCCCTTTCTTTAACTCTCTATGCTTATTACATCAGCAAGGTGTTCTTAACACAACTATCAGAACAATCCTTTTAAACTCAAAGCAGATCATGTGACCTTCTGTTCCAAACCACCAAAGGCATTCCATGTTGCTCAGATGAAAAAAGCCACACTTCCTCCCAATGGGCTACAGAGCGCTACAGGATAATGTTACTACTACTCTGAATTCATGGCACCTTACTTTTTCTTTTACTCATTAAGCAAATGTCAAAAGAGACTCTTGTTGTGCCTAGACCATGTGCAACATGCTCTCAGCTTTACATTCCTGATCCTTCTGTCATGAAAGCGCAACCCTCACTTTTCTTCTCTGCCTATTCTTTCATTTCCTTTAGGTCTTCGTTCATATATCCCTGTGCTCTTGAAAGTGGCTCTGGGTGACCTTGTGGAAATTATCCTCTTTCTGATATACATTTTTCTTATCTATACTGATAAAATTTACTTTATAGGCCCATTATAAGATTCAAATTAGTACATCAGAATTCATAAAAAACTGTATGGATGACATAACCTACTCTCAGTTAACAAAAACCTGATCCTAGAGGCACTATTCCTCCTTTCAAAATAAGAGATTACAGGACTACCAGATGGTCTCATGGTTACATTGCTGGACTCTTAACATGGCCAAACACAGTTCAAGGCCTAGACCTGCTAGCTTAAAATTTACACTGGGCATGTATGCTTGCATGCCAAAATTCCTAAAAGGAGAATGGAAGAGAAGAGATTGCAATGTGCCCATCCCCCCAGGTGGTGATTTCTCACTTTCTGTATCTCTGTCTCTCTCGTGAGTGCACATGTCAAATATCAAAAATCTCTCTAAAATAAACAAATAAAATAAGAAATTTTAAAAAGCTGAGTATGGTGGCACAGGCCTATAGTATCAGCTGCTATGTAGGTTGAGACAGGACTCTCACAACACAGCAACACTCCATCTGAAATACCATTGCCACACACACACCTAGAAATGACAGATTTACTCAGTATCTCTAGAAATCAATGAGTGAAGGACAAATTAGTAACAATCCAGATAAACAGTAAAAGAATTTTAATAGTCCATGTTATATATAAAAGCAACAAAATGAAGAGAGCCCAAGAAAGAGAAAGTTCTTCAAAATGAGAGGTTTCAGAAGAGTCCAGTGTATGATGGGATCTTACAGCAGTTCATAGGAAGAGCATACTATAAAAAACTATGTATAGATACTAAAACTTTTTTCATCAAAGTAAACTCCCACTATTTTACTGTAATATCTCTGAACAAGATCTAGTTTGACACATTAAAAAGGATAAGACATCAGTTTTAAAAGACCTTCCTCCTATCAGAGAAACATGATTCTGCTAAAATAGAAGCAAAAATAAACAAATTCATGAAGCTTGATTAGAAAATGTTGAAATGATAGATGCATTATGAAAAAATTATGGGGACGGTTCCCCAAAGAAATCGGTTTATAAATGGATAACTCATTTTCAAGGGGATGAGGTGAGGTCGAAGATGACACTCACAGTAGCAGGTCATTCACAACAATTTGTGGGGAAAAATTTAATCTGGTTTGTTTCCTAATTGAAGAAGGCCAGTGAATAGTAGCAGAAACAATAGCTAACACCAGAGACATATCCGTTTGTTCAGCATACACATTCTGACTAAAACATTAAAGTTGAACAAACTTTCTGCTCAATGGGTACCAAAGTCGTTGCTCTCTGACCAACTGCAGACAAGAGCAGAGCTTTCAATGGACATTTTAAATAAGTGGTATCAAGATTGTGAGGCATTTCTTCAAAACATTTTAACAAGGGATGAAATAAATCTCCACCGGTATGACCCTGAAGACAGAAGACAATCAAAGCGAAGGCTACTAAGAGGTAGAAATAGTTCAGTCAAAGCAAAGGCAGACTAGTCAAGAGCAAAGGTCATTAATAACAAAGGCTTTTTTTTTTGTTTTGTTTTGTTTTGTTTTGTTTTGTTTTTGGATTCTTGAGGCATTACCTTTGTCAACTTTCTGGAGAGCCAAAGACAATCACATCTGTTTACTATTTGAATGTTTTGGAGACTTAGCTTAAAACTTAGCAGAAAAACACCCTGGAAATCTTTACCAGAGAGTCATTTTTTTACCATGACAATGTTTCTGCTCATTCTGCTCAAGCAGGACAACTTGAGCTTTAGCAGGACGGCAGCCATCTTGAGATAAAGAATGGTTTTTGATGAGAACAATCTAACCAAGTGCTGAGTCCTGGGGAGGTCTGTTAGAGAAATGGTCAAATGAGAAAGTAGGAATAAGTATTTTTTTTTTTTTTTTAAAAGCAGGAATCAGGATAATTGCCCAAAGGAAAGCAATTGACTTTGATTGTGGTAAGGAATGATTTGTACATGCTTATATCTCACATCTGTATATACTGAGCACATACTGAGCTTTTTTGAGACAATTTTGTAATGCTTGCTGGCTGTCTCCTTGTAAACTGATTGCAGAAATAAACTCCCTTCTTCTTCAGCCTCTGCCTCTCATTTTATTGGCAGTGAGTAGAAGTAGATCGACTTAGTTTACAGGTAACAATTTCTCTCATCAAACAAGGAAAGGCAATTTTGTGAGTTTCAATAGGAAATGATTAAGCATCCACCTTCAGTTCTGATCTGGCTCCTTATTATTTCTTTTTGTTTCCTAATTTAAAGAAATGTTTAAAGGGCACTCATTTCTCATTGACTACGTTGAATTCCCAGGACCCTCAGTTCTTTAGAGATAATCTAAATGTCTTGAACTTAATGAAACTTATGTTGAAAAACAGTTTCTATTTTTATTTTTATATTTCGATCCTACTTTCCATGAACTTTTGATGTACCCTCATTTAGCTTAACTCAAATATTTCACTATGTTCAGAACCAACATTGTCTCCAGAGTCATTGCCACTGACAAAAGTGGTACCATTTGAAAAATAGGAGTGTGGCTGATGACATGGACTTTAGTGCTTGAGCATTTGGGCTCAGATCCACACTCTCCCACTAATTACAAAGGTTACATGGATTCATGTTCTAATTTTGTAAGAATTAAATAATCATTGATATATATTCTTAGAACAGCACTAGTGCACAGTAAGTAGTCTAGGAATATTAGTTATTGTAACATTAGCTCAGATCTTTCCTAGAACCCTGCACAGTGAATCAAGCAGCTTTATGGACACTTCATAGGCAAAAATCAGAAGTAACTGTAAGACATCGCTTAGAGATAATCGTTTCCAGCTATAGGTATTTTATATGGCTTCAGTAATTTCAATATATCAAAATCACTGTCAGGAAGAGGATAAGAAGCTGTTCTGCCTGTCAACTCTCTTCCTTCGGTAACCCTGTAGTCTCAATTTCTCGAGGATAAAGAAGTGAACTGGAATCAAAAAATATGTTGAGCTCATTGCACTGAGAGATCTAGTCCTAGATGCAGTTTTGAACTATTTGTCAGGTATGAGAAGGGCACTGAAAAATGTCAAAGGATTCATGTTAGTCTTGGAGTGCCTGGAACTTAAAATGACTCTCTGGACTCTAGGCGATATTTGAAACTCTTAAGTATTACAGCTTTGTAATGAGACTCTCAAATGATCTGTCCTAAGTTTCTATCCTAATGAATTCTCAGGCATAGTTTCTTTTCCCTGTGCCTACTCTTCCAAGAAGAAATCAGAACAATGTACTTTGAGCCCAGCTATAGGAATGCATTCTACCAAGATGCTGGTGTGTGCTCTGCAGGCTGGGACCACATGGGAGACCCAGGTTCAACTCCCAGTCCAACCTAAAATCTAGGCACAGTGAAGGGTACCTGTACTCACAGTTGTGAAGCTGAGGCAGAAGGATGAGGACATGGAGAGAGCCTGACTAAAAGAGAGACTGATTTATTTTAACCTGGACTAAGTGTGGGAGCAACATATAAATCAGCTTAGTCCTGATACCGTATCTTGCTTCTTACTCATAAATACCTTCTGAGAAAAGGGAATAGCCAACATCTATGGGTATGAGGACATTTTTTAAAGAGCAGGCCTAACAGACACAGTCCTTCTCAACCATGTATTTGGAAGATATACAGATTTCAATTAAAGATTATATTTTATATTTAGTGTTATCTAAAATGCAAATTTTGTTTTACTTCCACTTTTTATCATGTTGACATTTTAGTGTGCTGCTGCTTTCTTTTCTATAGCCTTCACTTTTACAGCTGGAACTCCTGGCACTGGGTGTATGTGTAACCGTGTCTGTGACAGGGATAGTGCTGGAATAGTGCACTATCACCCTTCTTGCTCCCATATGAACCACATGCCATTGCGACTAAACTGTATATTTAACGGTGGCTCATATTCAGCAATTGGCCTTTGTCCTTTGTATGTGTTAGGAAAAATAGCTCTCTACTAATGTATTTCTATAAAAAGAAAAAAAAAATTCTAAATTCTAAAATGAAATAGTCGTAGACCTTGGTACAAATCTCTGTTAGATGTGTACATTCCACTGGTGAGTTAAAAGTGAGTATGTGGGGCCAGCAGGTGATGTAGTGGTTAAGGCTCTGACTCCCACATGACTGACTACAGTTTGAGTCTTGAACACGGCAGCTTGCAAATCACACCAGGCGCATGTGCATATGTGCCCAAAATCCTGAGAGGAGAAAAAAGAAGGGATTGCAGCATGGCCAATCCCAAGGGGTGATTTCTCATTTTCACTCTGCCTCTCTCTGGTAAGCACATGCACCCTAAGGCCAAAAAAAAAAAAAGGTATGTGATTTGGGCAAATTAGTATATTATTTAAATAATATATTGGGGTAAATCCAGGAAAACTATAAAATAGTGATTTTTTGAGAAATAATGTCTGTTATGTTTCCTTTACTTTAGTTACTTTTACCCAGAGAAAACTAATTTAAAAGTTCATGCTAATTCTCGTATTAATAATTTTTATGAACTATTGATTTTGTATTACTATGTCAGGTGACCTAAAAGTTATTCTTTTCTTCTTTTATAAAAAAGGATATAATAATATGCTCTCTTATCTGTTCACTGAATGAGTGTAACTGGGAACTCCTAGGCTATGGAGCCTTTCTTAGAAGATGTGAAGGTAGATTCTATAGTGAATTAAAGAGAAAAAAGTGTTACACTAAATTCAGGCTCAAATAAGGCCTGTGAAATGTTTTTTAGAGGTAGAAAAATGAAGGATGAGAAAAAATTAATCATTCAACTTGCAAATGACTTACATTGTAGTAGATAGATGCACACACAAATAAAATAGAATGCAAGTTGTGTAAGCTGTGTACTTTCTCTTTTCAATGTATAAAATATTTCACAAAATACTTTAAAATTGTATGAGAAATGAGAGAATCTCTGTGTTAAGAGACCCAGATAGAGATGACTTATAAACAAATCATTAATCCATGCAAACACAGGAAACAAAAGAATGCTACTGTATAATAAAACAAATTTTTGAATGAAATAGGGCTCAATAAAATCAGTTTAGAGAGAAGACAGAGTATCTCGTGTTTCTGAATGTTAGATTAGAGAGTACATAATGTTGTGTTTCAGGGCTGCCAATTTTTTTCTCTCCACTCCTATTTGTAATGTACCCTATACCACTTTATGACCTGAATGGTAATTGCATGCATCAATCTTACCTCATTCTAAACTATGCTGTTGGCCCTCCTACCACTTAGAACAACATGTATTGTGTTTTTTTCCCCTACTATTTGACACAGCTTGAAAAAAATGTTTCCATGAAATAACTTTTTTCTCCAATTAGATAGTGCTTCTTTTGAAAGCTAGTTGAGAAAACACAATACATGAAATTAGCATATGTTTCTATTTATTTTTTATTCCATAAACATTATTCAGCATCTATTGTAGCTAAGGTGGTCTTTTATGGACACTGGAGTATGGGAAGCTTTATAAGACCTTTTCCCTTCCTTTATGAAATTTTAACAGGATGATAAAAAAAAAAAAAATGGTCCCTGCTGATCTTCAACCCCTCTCAGTTGGCCTAGCACTTCTTGGCAGGCTGCTGAAAAAAACACCAGAAAAGCACTTCATTGCTCCAATTCTGTCACAAGTCAAGAGTCCTGTCAGTATGAGATGCAGACATATTGTTTAAATATTGCATCTTGAAACACACATATGCATGTACACACACACACACTTTACATGTAGTTTGCATTGGGCATTGTCAATAGGACATTGATGGTGGTCTTTGGATGTATTTTGAGCAGAGTCCAGTAGGAGGTATGATGGTTAAGGTGCCGGACTCTCACATGACTGACTATGGTTCGAGTCCTGGACCTGTGGCGTTCTCTCTCTCTCTCTCTCTCTCTCTCTGTCTTTGGTGAGCACACATGCCCTATAGCAAATTTAAAGGTCAATAATACTAACAAATAAATTTTAAGAATAGTTCTTTGAATGCATTTTGAGCAAGGAAATATTTCCTCTACCCGCTTATATTTAGAAAGCCACATTGTTGATCAGAATTAAGTTTATTTCCTACTTTAATGTGTGGACAGCTGAACTAAATAATAGGCTTTGTTACCTTTTGATTATGATCCTTGACTTTCTAATGTTTTTGAAACATGCATTTTAGTTAGGACTTGTTCTTGCAAAGACTATGTTTTTCTCTTGAGTCCTTCTGTTATGTATGATGTCAGTGAGCACAATAAATGAGACAGGGTGAGGACAGAGCTGCTGTGGGATTCACTGCCTACACTAACTTCTGAATTATACCTGGCTCACTGTGTGGGCCTAAGCAGAGATCTTGTAAGAAAGACTTAATGTGGAAGTCCACGGTGGGCAGAGCTGGTTTAGTGTATTTTTCCACCTAGACTTGGGACTTGGGAGTGGAAGGCATCATTGAGCATCCTCTAAAAGCCCAGGGCGTAGCTTAATTCCACATGTCTCAACTGGGAGAAAATGCAATGCTGAAGGAATGGAAGAAGATTTGCATTTCTGTAAATGTGGTGGCAATTATTACAAGGACATTATGCAGCTTGGACTTGAGAAAAGAAAGGCTGTGCCTTATCGGAAAAGTGGAGAAATTGAATGTGTGTTCATGTGGAAACCTTTTGATGAAGAGCTCTAATTCCTTAGATTCTCTTTTTACAGCCTCTCAGGAAAGTTCACTTGAGGGAACAGCATGCCAGTTGTACAATGGGCAGTGGCCCATGGCAAAACAGACACAGTAGAATAAAAGCTCACAGTGCTGAAAAAAACTTCAAAGTGCACAAGTCCACAGTCCTACCTTCTCTGCTCACTCTAAATAGCAAAAGGAGCTGCTGCTTGAAATGCAAAGAAAAGGAAAGAAGAAATAGGTTATTCTCTTCAGCTGACCATTCTAGCACGGAATGACTCTGAATCGTAATTAGCCATCACTTATCTCTTTGCTCTTTACCTAGAAGATGACCACATAAACATGCCCAAGTGATAAACAAGGACTATCTCAATAAATGACTGTAACTTGAGGAGTCTGTCTTTTTCCTTGTAACTCTTGAGTGTATGTGTGAAATCTCGATTCAGGAATTGGTCCATATGCTGATATTTTAACAAATAGGAAACAATGCATAAAGCACTAAATGTATGTATCTGTGTGAGTTTGCAAATTGTGTTTGCAAATTATCTATGGTCAGCAAATATTTTTACATATTATACACGTATTTTCAGCAAGTAATGAAGAAAAAGGTTGAGGTGATTTTTGTTTAGATTTTTTTTCTTTCTTTTTTTTTTAAGAGAGATTGTTTGCTATAGGGTACATGTGCTTGTCAGAGAGACAGAGAGACAGAAAACAAGAAATCATCCTCCAGGTGATTTCTTCTACACCACAATCCCTTCTTTATTCACCTCTTGGGATCGTGGGCATGCCCAGCTAATGCCCAGCTCATGCCCAGCATACGTTTTAAGCAATTGGGTTCGGGACTCAAACAGTGGTCAACTACGTGGGAGTCCAGTGATGTAACCACTATGCCTTCTGCTGGTCTCTTTCTTTCTTTCTGAGAGGTTTTAGCTAAAGCCAATATGTGCTTACCAGAGAGACTGAGAGACAGAGAGACAAGAAGTGAGAAATCACCCTCCAGGGAGGATGGCATGCCGCAATCCCTTCTCTTCCAGCCTCCTACTGGGATTTTGGGCACACACACATGCACCTGGCATGAGTTTCAAGTCGCTGGATCCTGGATTCAAACCACAGTCGACTGTGTAAAAGTTCAGCATCTCAACAACCATGCCACTTGCTGGTCCCTGGGTAATATATATTTTTCCCCTAGATAATATGTTTTTAAATGTATGTATGCACTACATTCACTGTAGTAGTAGATGAAGTGATTAACATTGCAATTCAGTTTTATTGTTGTAGTATTATTAGACAGAGTTAATTGTTATAAACCTGCATCAGGCTCTGCCTCCCCTGCAGCACACAGGTTATACAGTCCAACAGATAATTCCGGCCCGACATCACCGCTGTGTCTGTGTACCTCCTGAGGGCACCTTTCACATCGAATGTGAAATGAATGGTGCCCAGTCAGATCGTGCAACAGAGCAGGAAGGCAACTCACATGAGTTGACAAAATGTGACAAGGATTTTGCAGTATAAATTATTTGCCTGATTAAGTTAAGAAAATGAAAACTTCTTGCTGATAAGCCTATAACCAAAATTCTGCCTAATGTTTTGAAACTACTAGTTTTTAAATGGAAAGGTATTACATTAAATGTATGTATGCACTACATTCACTGTAGTAGTAGATGAAGTGATTAACATTGACAATTCAGTTTTATTGTTGTAGTATTATTAGACAGAGTTAATTGTTATAAACCTGCATCAGGCTCTGCCTCCCCTGCAGCACACAGGTTATACAGTCCAACAGATAATTCCGGCCCGACATCACCGCTGTGTCTGTGTACCTCCTGAGGGCACCTTTCACATCGAATGTGAAATGAATGGTGCCCAGTCAGATCGTGCAACAGAGCAGGAAGGCAACTCACATGAGTTGACAAAATGTGACAAGGATTTTGCAGTATAAATTATTTGCCTGATTAAGTTAAGAAAATGAAAACTTCTTGCTGATAAGCCTATAACCAAAATTCTGCCTAATGTTTTGAAACTACTAGTTTTTAAATGGAAAGGTATTACATATTACATATGTGTGTGTGTGTATGTGTTGTGTGTGGATGTATATATGAAATCGAATTGCAATTGGAAGGAATTTAAAGGATATTCTTTTGGCTAACATTAAGTGATTTTACTGAAAGTAAAGTGAGACCATTCCTCTTCTTTTAGGGGGAAAAAAAATCTATAACTAGCCCCGCCCCCATTTAAAAATGTACCTGGATTGTCTCCCTGTTTTTGGTAAGCCCATTATATTTTATAATCTTTCTCCAAACATGGTATTTATTTTTATCATTACTTCTATTAAAGTGTAATTTAAATTAAAAAGTGAAATAATGATGAGTTTATAGGTTACTAATTTTTATGGCATTAACACATCCATGACTCATATCCAGAGCAGGGAAAAGGATACTATGCACATTTTGGAAGCTCCCCTTAAGCTCTTTTCAGTGAAAACACCGATTCTCTTTTGAGATAATTATTTTCCCAAAGATTAGATTGTTTCTCAACATTATTCAAATAGACTGAGGTTATGGGATCCTTTTATGTCTGACTTCAGAATTATATATGTGATATTAAATTGTTGTTGCATGTAGCTATTACTTGTTCCTTTTCATTTCTATTTAGCATCTATGACAGGAATACTACAGTTATTCTTGTGAACAGTTGTTATTTTCAATTTGAGATCTTTTCAAATAATGCTGCTATGAATATTTTTGAACATATATTCTATGCACAAACATAAACTTTTTTTTTTTTTTTTTTTTTTTTTTTGCACCTAGCTATAAAATTGCCTAGTTACAGGGCACTCATATGTTCATAGTTAATGAATACTGCCAAAAAGTTCAACACAGTGTTTATAATACCAACTTGGAGTCTGTAGTTTCGTCTTAAATCTGTTGCTTGGCATCTTATATTATTTTTGGAAGCCTCTGTACTGCTTTCCTTAAGCATTGCTTCTAGCACTCTTTCTTTCCTGCCCTTGTCACTCTAATATCTGTTTTTAAAAACACATAAACAAAACAAAAACCTTTATGGTCTGATCAGTGACAGCCTGTGTCTGGCTAAAGCTTAGCTGCTATTCCAAGAATATCCTGTTAGACTGACTGCAATTTGCTAATTATGGAGGAAGCTATAGGCCAAACTTAAGAGTGTCTTATCCCTTTTCTATATTTTCCAAACTTTCAATTTCTCTGTGCTTCAGTTTGGCTTTTATATCATAAGTTCTTATTTGAGCAGTCTCTAACATATTGCCAAACCAATCTTGTGCTTATGATTTGAAATATCATGGTTTTCTAATGCTAGAGCTGGGTTTGAATTATTTTGTGTAAATTCTTACTGCTTAATGGAATTCTCCAGTGTTCCAAATGTTTTCTTACATGTATTGATTATATTTATTTTAAAATCCACAACTGATATCTCCATTATCAGTTTATACACATAAAATGGTATTTTTTTCCTCCTATTTCTTTTGACTATCTTTTCAATAAGTTTTGAGTCTGTGTTTCTTATATCCTGGTATTTCTGGCATTTTTCTGTATGACAGATATTGTGCATTAAAATTTGTACAGGATATTTGTGAGTTTAAAAATGTAATTATTTTTTTTCTTTCTTTATTCTTTTAACAAGCAGTTAGATTAAGGCCAGGTTACTTTAATCCAACTGGGGACCACACAGTTTGGAGGCCAACTTTTAGTCTTGGTGAGAATGACTACAATATATGCCCTTTGGGAAGATCTCTTCAGGGATCCCAGCTGACATCCTAGGATGAACTATAGAGCTCACTACTCTCCTCCTAAGTCTGTCCATGCCCATGAGACTGCCAAACTCAACACTTCCCTTGGCTTCTCAGCCTTTCTTCCGTTGCTTTGGCAAAGAACAATAACAACATGGTCAGGTGCAGAGCTGGAGGAAAATTTAAGACCTGGCTGCTACTTGTAAAATAGTCAACTAACTCCAATATCAAGTTCACTCCTTTTTATTTCTTATCCATCTAAGATATTGACCTCTAAAATTTTGGCTGAGTTGATGGTTTTCTGAGTTTTTAAATAATTTTTTTTAAATATTGTATTCATTTTTTTTGTAGCATTTCTCAGCAAGAGAATTGGGTAATACAATTTGATCTAATATTAGCAGCAGAAAGTTAGTATGTCGTTCTTTTTTCAAACAATGTTTCATTTACAAATGAATTAGTCAGCAAGAACAGCAATGTTGTAGGTGTTATAATGTTTAACTTTTGGGTTATTATTATTATTATTTTGGAGAGATTTTTGCTATATGGCGCATGTGTTCACCAGAAAGAGAGAGACAGAGAGAGAGACAGAGAGAAATACCCCGGGGAGATGGTCACACTGCAATCCTTTCTCCATTCTCCTCTCGGGGTCTTGGGCATGCATGCGTGCATGCCCAGTGTGAGTTTAATCCACCGTGTCTGGGACTTGAACCGTGGTTGACTACGTGGGAGTCCAGCAACATAACCATTACGCCAATTGCTGGTCCCAACTTTTGGGTTAGTTTATAAACATCCATGAGTTCAGTAAAACACTTAAACATAGGAACTGACATTAAAATACAAACTCATTATTTATTATATATGAGCTTTTTTATGTTCCTGTTATGTTTGAATTTTGCTTCTAAAGTCTTATTTAGATAAATTCTTATAGATTTATATGAAGCTATAGTATTTTTAATATATAATGTATACATAACATATAGGTAGTATGAAGGTATTAATTTTGGGGTAAAAATATTTCATATAATTCCAAGTCATTATTATACAAATAATTTTTCTCTGAAATCTAAATCTGTTGAATAATTATATCATAAGATTTTTAATTAAAAAAGAACTTCATGAAATTAGAAATAATCAGTACAATAGTGCACTTATGAGGTTTTCTGGTTTTGCTTTTGGTGATTATAGTCCACCATGGACATGAAGAATTACCTAGGTATAGTGTATTTTAGTATTACCAAGTCTCAGTTTGGGGGGGGGTGTCAACATTTTTTACTTTACTGCTGACTCAAATTCCTGAGGATGACGTCCCCCCGTCTATCTCTAGGAAAAACCTAAAGTGGCTGGAGACACCCACCTGATGACCTTTCACAGCTCAATGACACGGAGGGCACTTGCAGAGCAGCTACAGTATTCTCCCCTCAGGCTGCTGTGAAGTACAGTTGACTCTCGGTTATCAGGGGTATGGTTCCAGGACTCCTGGGGATAACAAAACTCATACACATAAAATGGTGCAGTATTTGTAAATAATCTACCCTCCTCTACCTGAAATCACCTTTAGATTACTTACAATTCTTAGTACAGTGCTAGAGTACAATGGAAAAGTGTCTTGTTTAGGGAACCACTACAAGAAAAAAGGTCTGTACGTGTTCAGGACAGGTATTAATGGGAGAGTAAAGGAAGAATGATGACACACTGAGAAGTCTACCTTGCTAATCAGGAGCTTAAAAGGTTTTCCAGCTGGATTACCTCCATTTACATAATATGAGACTTAAATTAATGAGTTAGTTAACCCATTAAAGTACCCTCCCTTCAAAACGTGAAATTAATGGTAAATGACTATATAACATTTAGAACAAAATTTACCAGGCTCTTTCAATACTATTAGAATTCATTTCATTGAACTGTTTTACGTGATCATTCTGACCAGGATACTTTAAATGAGGTAAATTAAGAATATTCAACACTTACCCATTTTTATTACCAAGTAATATGAAAGCATATATTTTCACACATGGGCTGACTATTACCCTATCACTACATCCAGATGTGATTAGGATAAACAGAGACCTAGAAGTTAGCCAAAGACTATGAGAGTTCAGAGACAGAGCTAAAATAGTTTTATGAATGAATCTGGCGTCAAAGGGGATATGGAATGAAGTTAAGATACACAACTAAAAGTTATTTTGATAATAAAAATAGCCTTTAAATATTCTATGTGACTAGGATGATACCATTTTATTAAAAGTTTCATGTAGAATCCATATCACATGTTTCATTTCATCATAATTGTAGACGATTTTGTAATGAGGGACCTCAAGAATTTATTCTCTAAGAATTCAAAGGTTGGGTTGTCAGAAAAGTCATGACACATATTTGCATACGAAAAAAAAAGACATGACTTTTCTGACAGTACAGTATTAAAATATACACATAGAAGATGGGTCATATTTCTGCATCAGTGACTATGTATAGATATATAAAAACATATAGGTATATATAGAAAATATAAAAATATATAGAAATGTAACAAAAATATTGAAATTTAAGCAAAATGAACTCAGCAGAGTAGGATGAGATGGTGATTTTGAATAAAAGCCCTAATTGCCATCAGTTGCACTATTCTAACAGAGATGGTTTTTCAAAGGCGCCCAGTGTGTGTGCATTCACAGAGTGGAGCCCAGCCTTGTGACTTCATGCCTATGTGTTCTGAAAAAAGGTCCACTTGGCCTGAAAGGGAGATGCTGGCTCCTATTATCCCAGCTTGATGACACCAGCCATTGCAATTATAAACTGAATTATGTCTTAACTGATTCTGTACCCAGCAAACTACCTCCTAGTTGGCATTTGGCTCTCAAGGAAGACTTTCCAATAGCAAGTGGATGTTTTGGATAAGCACTATGAACATCACAGTCCTATTGCTCATTGTAGATCAGTATTTTGCAATTCTGGTTTACAGATACATCTTAAAAAGATATGATTATTGTGAATTAATACTCAAGAGACTAAACTACTTGAGCTACATGGGCAAAAATCACGATTTTGCTCTAGAAACATTGAAAAAAAAAAGCATACCCAATGCTGATCAGTTGAAAAATTTTTTTGAGAGGTTTTTCTTAATGAGAAAAGTTGTCAATGTAATAAAGATTAATTTATGTCTTTTTTCCATATATTGTTAGTATTTTTGCACCCTAAGAAACTTCTGTCTACTCCAAGCTTGTGATGATATGTTTTTATGTTTTCTTGGATAAGCTTTACAATTTAGCTATTACATTTAAGTCTATAATACATCTTCAATTAGGTTTTATATGTGTTTAGCAATTTAATAAGAAATTTTATTTTCTCCATTCACGTATTTAATTGTCAGAAAGATTTTGCTTTCCCTTTAGATTATTTTGCAATTTTTGCTAGAAACCATTTATCCATATTTATGTAAACTTTTGTCTTTTTTTCTCATTTTTGTGACTCTAAAGAAATTTTTTAAAGCAAACTGTATAAATCATCCATTTTTTCTTTTTTAAGATTGATTTGATTATTTCAGAACATTTGCATGTTTATTTAAATTTTAAGTTATCCTGTCAATTTCTTCAAATATTCCTACTGGGATGATAACTGTGATTACTTAAAATCAAAAGGTCAATTTAGGGAAATTTTGTATTATAACAATGTTGACTCTACCAGTGCAAGAATATAGTATCTCTTAATTTAATTATATATTAACTTCTCTCAACAATTTCTAGTTGTCCAGTATGAATACATATTTCTAAGTATATTAATTATTAAGTATTTTCTATTTTTGATCCCCATACTATTTATAAAGGTAAGTAGTAGCAACTATTTATGAAGGTTGGAAATTTCGTTAGCTTTGAGAAATGTATAAAAGTCTGAGCTTTTATTTTATTTTATTTTATTTATTTTTTGGAGAGGTTTTTGCTATAGGGCACGTGTGCTCGCCAGAAAGACAGAGAGAGATAGAGAGACAGAAAGCAAGAAATCACCCCCAAGGGGAATGACCATGCCAAAATCCCTTCTTGTCCATTCTCCTCTCAGGATCTTGGGCACGCATGCATACACACCTGACATGAGTTTAAGTCACTGGGTCTGGGACTTGAACCATAGTGGACTATTTGGGAGTCCAGTGACATAGCCATTACGTTAACTGCTGATCCCAAAGTCTGAACTTTTAGAATTCACTTTCTAATTCTAACAGGTTGTAAATATATGTGTTTATTTAAATTCCTTAAAATTTTTGTAACGCGAAGATAGTAGCAGTCGACTTTTCTGCTGTTTCGTTGTTAAGACTTTCGGTCTCTTTTTGTTGTTTTATTTCACTGCCTACGATATCAAGTAAAATGTTGGAAAGCAGATAAGATAAGACAACTTTAATTTTTTAATATTACATAGAAAGAAATTGATATCATATCAGTAGGTATGATATTATTTCTAAGATTTTCTGTAGATATACTCAATCATATTTTGGAGATCCTCTAATATTTCTATTTCCAGGATGTTTATATCTAGATGGCTAATGAATTTTTTCTGTATTTCTTATAAGTATCCTGTAAGTTCTTTATTCTGTTTATAGTATATTATAGTGATTGATTTTATATTGCTAAAAACAAAACACCTTCATTCCAAGATAATGTCCCTTATGTTGAATTTCATTTTCTAATATTCTGTTAAGAATTTTTGTGTCTGTTCATGAAGGTTCTTTTCTTAGGGATATTTAATGTCATTTATGAGTGGTGATGTGTTTCTACTTCTGAATGCACCTGTATGAGAATCAAATGATTTATTCTTAAATGATTTAAAAATTAACCAGTGAAATCATATATTATGAAATTTAATTTTGAGGGAACTTTTTGATTACCAGTTCAAATATTTTGGCAGATAAAAGGCTATCCAGTTTTCTATTTCTTCTTGTGTCAGTTTGGTTAGTTATGTTCCTCAAGGAATTAGTTTGTTTCCTAAAAATAATTGAATTGAATAACTTAAAAGTTTTTTGCAACCTTTTTTTGTTAGTCATTCAATGTCCATAGGATCTATCATGTTTTTAATTGTCAATATTTGTTATTTGTATTTTTTTCCTCCTTTGCTTTTCAAATTATTAGTCTTACCAGCTAAGGAGTTATCAATTTTATTACTTTATTAAAACAAACTTTATTATTTACAGTAATTATTTATGTAATCCCACTTGTCTATTTTTGGAAGTATTGCCTGAGATTTAGGGGTCTTATTTAAGAAATCTTTGTCTACTCCAATGTTTCCAAGAATACCCCTGTGGTTTTAACGATTAGTTTTATAGTTTGAGGTCTTAGGTTTGGATCATTTATGCATTTTGAGTTGATTTTTGTTAGAATCACAGTGAAATTGGGCAGAAAGTACAGAGAGTTCTTGTATAGCTTCTCCTCTGTCTACGACCTTCACCAGAGTGATGTATTTCTTACAATGATAAATGTACATTGATACATAAATGTACGTTATCATCCTAAATGCATAGTTTACATTTGAGTTTACTCTTGAGGCTGGACATTCTGTAAGTTTTTACAAATGTGTAATGATATGTATCCACCGCTATTGTATTATAATGTAGTGTAGTAATTTCACTGTGTTAAAAAATTCCTGTGCTGTGTGTCTTTATCCTCCCTCGATTAACCCCTAAAAACCACTGATTCTTTTTGGCATTTCAGTTTTTGAAATAAATCATTTGGATTAATCAATATTCTTTAATGTTTGTAATTTTTATTTCATTGTTACATTTTCTTATCCAGATTATTTATACCTTTCATATATATTGTGTTTTATCTTATTAGCTTTGAACGGGGGCACATTTAATTATTAATTTGCATTACATTTCTTTTCTAAACAAATTTTTAGAATCTATTAAATTTCTTCTATACAATGCAAAATGTACATCCCTCTATACATTTCCATCTTCTGTCAGTTCAATAAGTTCTCTAATAATGCTCATAATTTGTTACTTGTGATGCTTATTGCAGTAATGGGATACTTAAAATGGTGTGTGTATATTATATAGTTATACCTATCTGTATTTTTTGCCTATCTTTACTATTTTTATGACTCTAAAGAAATTTTTAAAAGCAAATAGTATAAATTATTTTTTAAAATATAATTCTGTTTTGACCTGAGAACAGTATTATTTCAATACTTGACATTTATAGAAACTTGTTTTATAGTGTCGGATTTTCTGTGTTAAGCAGGAACACTTGGAAACACGGCATACTCTACCTTTGTAGAGTGTAGTGTTCTACAAAGGTCAATAAAGTAAATAGTTTATTTTGTTGTTTAAATCTTATAAGTCCTTGTGGACTTTTGTTGACTATATTCATATATTACTGAGAGGCAATTGCCAAACAACTTTGGTCAGTTTCCCTTTATGTATTTTGAAGTTAGTAGGTTCATAAGCATTTGTAATTCATTAAAATATTCCATCATCATTAAGACATTTCTTTTCTTCCGAATGGAGACAAATATAGCCTATTTTATATTAATAGAGTCACACTAGTTTTCTTATGAATGGTGCTTTACTTTCAATCTGTTCATATCTTTATGTTTAATTAATATTTGTCTCTTGTGAACAGTGTTTAGTTAGGTCTGCCTTTCTATTCTACTCTGACAATTACTGTCTTTAAATCAAGGTGTTTGGTTCCTTACAAATAATTGAAATATTTATGTTTTTAAGCTAATATGTTTTTATTTACTTATTTACTTCATTAGGCCTTCACATTCTTTGTTACTCCTTCCCTGTGTTCCTTTTGATTTGTCAAGCAATTATTGTCACTTAGTTTTTACCCTTTATTTTTCAATGTGGGTCAATTTCTGTGTTACTCTAACAATGCTTATTCTAGATACTATAAATGCATCCTTAACTAATCAGACTAGCTTGAATTATTATAGTACCATATCATGAGCAATGTAAATCTATTACAACCTTCCTGAATTTTTTGATACATTTTAATACCACTTTTCTATTATCTCCTGCTTTTTTTGTTTTGTTTTGTTTTGCTTTGCTTTGTTTTTTGAAACTTTTATCATAGGGTGTGTTCACTTGCCAGAGAAACAGAGAGAGGGAAAGTGAGAAATCACCTCTCCAGGAGTATGACCAAACCACAATTCCTTTTCCTTCATTCTCCTTTTGGGATTTTGGGCATACATACACACATGCCCAGCATGATTTTCAAGTCACCAGATCTGGGACTTGAACTGTTTTTGTCCATGTTGGAGACCAGCACCTGAAACACCATGCCACCCCCTGGCTTCACCTCCTGGTTCTACCTCCTGCTATTTTAAAAATATATTTACAAGTATGTATATTATACAATCCATACATCATAGTTACTAGTTTTGTTTTTAAATAGTTAAATGTTTTTTATTAAAAGTTAAAAAGAAGGGTCACACACTGATTGTGTATGTGTGCGTGTCCATAATTCTAGAGAAGAATGGAGGAGAAGGGTTTGCAGCATGGCCATCTTTCCTTGGGGATGATTTCTCACTTTCCCTTTCTGTCTCTCTCTATCTCTCTAGAGAGCACACACACTCTATGGCAAAAATCTAAAATTAAAAAAAATTAAAATGATTTTTTCTATTTACCTCCAAATAATCTGTTGTATTTACCCTAGAGTGTATAATATATTTGCCATATCCAGTGTTCTTTGATTACTGTTTTTGTATCCTCTGTTTAGACCTAAGTTTTTATCTGTTACTATCTTTTATCCTGAATAATTTTCTTTACCATTTGCTTTGGGTCAAATTTGACAATAATTAACTGTTTTATATTTCATTTATTTATAATGTTTTTGTTTTATATTTATTTAAAAAAATATTTTCCTACAGAATTGTGTTGATATTTTCTTTTAGCATGTTCACTATGCTGTAAGATCAATTTTTTGATTCAAAGGTGATATTGACAGTTGCAGAAACAGTATTGTTGTTTGCCTTATATGACTCCATGCCTCTGTTACTCTCAAGGTTTTCTCTGTGACTTCAGTTTTCAGTAGCTTAACTAACAGAACTTATAGAGATGTGGTAAGATTTCCATCTCTTCTGCTGAAGTTGGCCTGAGCTTCTTGACTCTATAAGTGCATTTAAATAAATTGAAATATTTTAACCATTATATCTTCAAATCTAGTTTTTGTACCATTCTCCCTCCTTTCGCCATCTGGGATTTCCATCATAAGACTACTTGAGCTAATTCCTGAGGCTTTGTTAAATTTCCTCTTTATCATTCACATTAGATCATTTCTATTGATTTACCTTGCTCCTTTTTCTGCCGCCTTCCATTCACTGTTAAACACATCTGGTGAATTTTTAATTTCAGATATTATAATGTTCTGTCCTAGATTTTCATTTGTTCTTTTTCTTTTTGTAAAAAGCTCTTCAACAGCTGTATTAAGATATAATTTACACAACATAAAATGAACCAACTGAGTATAATCCGATTCTTTTAAATACATTTATAGAATAATGAGGATAATTCTAGATTTTTTCCATTGTTTCAAAATTATTTTCCAACTGTATGCGGTTGATAACCATTCCTCCAAATTCAAGGAGCAGCTAATCTGCTTCCTTTTTATAGGTTTTCCTTACATATAAGGAGGGAGAATGGTACAAAAAACAGATTTGACGATACAATGGTTAAAATCTTTTGATTTATTTAAATGCACTTATAGAGTCAAAAAGCTCAGGAAATCTTACCACATAGGGTTTTTTTTAATAAAAAATCAGTTGTGGGTTTCAAATACTTGATTTGTATCCTGCTACATAGAAATGTTGTAATATTGTATGTTATCTATAATGCTTATACACATGTATTTATTGTCAGAGAACAGAATAAGGTTTGTCTGATTAAGGTAAAAGCATTTAAGAAAGAAAGCATTCTATTTTTATTTGTGATGACTCCAAAGGTCTTTTCACTTGTGTTAAAATCACTTGTCCAAATACATGTGAGTGCACTTCTGGGTTCTTCTTCTGTTCCATTGTTTATAGGTCTACCTCTGGGCAGCACTACACCGATTTTCTTATTGCAGCTGTATAAGCTGTGAAATCATCTACAATGAGTTGCCATGCGAAGTGAAAGTTTTACCATGGCCTAAACTCAAGGCTACCTGAGCTTGTGTTTCCTGGACCATGGCCACGCTTACATATTTGGTTAAGAATAAACTTTGACATTTTACAGGGTTTTTTTTTTTTTTTTTTTTTCACCAACTTTGAACTAAACTTCAGTACCTCATTTGCAGGTCACACATCACTGTGTGGTCACGTTTTCTATAAAGGAGTGCTTGCTACAAAAGTATAGATTTCTGCTCTTTCCTTGAATACTAAAATCAGAATAATTTCCTTTATGACTGTTTACTGAAAAAAATATATGAGGTAATTTTATAGCTAAAGCTATTATTAGTAACAGGGTTTCTTAAGAACATATTGTCTCCTCAGAAACTGTTCTCTTTCCATGGATAGCATTGCTCAGAGCATTAGCAGGGTCCAGTGAGATAAGGTGGGGTAGAAGGTCGCAACCTAACGGCAGTGGTTTCATAAAATAGAGCTCACAGGTTTTTCTTGATTTTAATTTGCAGAACAAAAACGTGACTTTTTTTCAATGTTTAGAAAAACATTATCGATTTATTTATTGGCTAATACATAAAGTTTATTCCATGTGCGTATCATGTTTTATGGTCTATTATATTTTTATATCCGCCTATCTGTGTGGAGAAACAGAGGGCACATTCTCGTATGTGCACCACTATTTCTAAACAAAGCGACAGGAATAATTCGTCTCTAGCCGACAGGGGAAATTGAGATGATCAGTTGTCAAATGAAAGCAGCTCATCTGTTTTATGTAACATTTTTATCTTAAAGAAAGTGTGACAGCATTTCTATAAAAGACCTTTAACATATTAACTTTGACTTCTTTAAGAACTAAACAATGTAAGAAAACAGAAGGAGTTATCCTAACCCATGTACTAATAAATCCCAGCTCCATATAAAGTGCTGTGTTCTCCATCTCTCTGGGTGGTTAATGTAGCCACCTTAGTGATCTGTGTTCAAGATGAAAGATGTAAAAAATAGATGTGTTCTAGTTAGAGGATGTGTTCAGACAGACATTTAGCTCGTGCTACTCAGGAAATAAAAACACTTCATGTAGCCTCATTGGGGTTAATCAATTATTGGTATTGGGGCCAATTCTAAATTCCTACCTTCACAGGTATAATTTGTGAACACAGAATATTTGTTAGCCCCAAACAGGATAGTCTGCTTCCTATAAACTATGTGATTCTTACTAAACTCTTCTCAAATAAATATTGTTTAAAACAGCATTTGCAATCCATGTTAAATATCTTAAAAATGGAAATAGAAAAATTATGTACTTGGAGGTAGGGCATGAGAATCCAAATGAATCAATTGGGAAAACTTCCAGCATAGAAACTTCTTAAGCGAGCATTACTGTCATAATAGTAATGATGAGCTTAATTCCTCTGGGTGCATACAAATCACATAGGATGGTATTGTAATTTTAGATGAATGGAAGTGTTGTGAAGGGGTGCAAATTGGCTCATGCACACATATCCACAGCCCGTGGGAGAAGAGATGAGCCCGAAGCAAAATCCTTCTTGAGATTATAATGCTCAGTTTATGAAGCTTATATTTCATGTAGCAGGAAAAACACACCAACCAGAAAAATCTTTTGTTAACCTTCTGTTCTGACTTGCCTCACACTAGCAAGCAGTGAGATGCAGTCACTCACACAGCAAGTGCTTATGTTTGAATAGAAATTGAACATTCCCAAAGGGTGAGAATATGGCCATTTGCACCTTTAATATAGAATTGTAAGCCCGAGGCCAAAAACAGCTTTGTATGATAGAAATTTGACACAATGGACTACCTCTGTCTCTTTCCTTCCCAAGCTTGGAGATGCTCTTGTTTTAGTACTTCTGTAGGTCTAATTATTACTTCAGACCCTCTCAATAGTTTTTTTTTTTTTCCTTCCTGCTTGATAAATATTTCTTGGCTTTGGTATCTTAAACTAGCAATTGGGCATTTTTATTTAGAAGTCTTAGGCTCATTAACTCAACTCTAACTAAGATCAAAAATCTTTCTTTTTAAACTGCTTATCCCTGTAGTATAAATAGTACTATCATTTTTTATGTACAAATTATAATGTTTAGAAATATGTTTGACCCTTTCCCTTTCCTTAACTAAAAATGTTCTCTTTAGATCAGACTTCAAGTCAACAGTTTATATATGGGTAATATCTTTATTAGGTTATATATATATATATATGTTTATATATTTTTCTTTTGAAAAATTTCCCCCTTTATTCATAATAGCATGCACACACATGCGATTTTGAGAGAGAAAGGGGAAAAAGGGAGAGAGAGAGGAGCACTCTCCACAGGGCCTGATCACACTGCAGTCCCTTTCCTCTGGTCTTTAGTCTATCGGGTCTTGGACACTCATACATATGTCCGGCAAGTTTCAGGCTAACTGGGCCAGGGATTTGAACCATGACCACCACGTGCAATTCGATTTTCTTCACAATGCACTACCACTGCACCATGGAGCTGGTCCGTCTTCTGTATTTATCACTTTTCTAGATCAACTTACTATGCTTGGATTATTGTACATGGTCTCCTAACCAGTTTTCTTGCCTTCAGTAAAACATTTCATTTTACCCATCATCATCCTCAGATTGATTTCCCCTAAAGTGTTTTCATCAGGGTATATCTTGATTAGAACAAATCTAAGGGGACCAGCAGTTAGCGTAATGGCTATGTCGCTGGACTCCCACGTAGTTGACCACGGTTCGAGTCCTGGACCCGGTGGCTTAATCTCACGACGGGCGCATGTGCGTGCGTGCCCAAGATCCCCAGAGGAGGAGAAGGGATTGCGGCGTGGCCATCCTTTCTGGGGGGTGTTTTCTCACTTTCTATCTCTCTGTCTCTGTCTGTCTGGCGAGCGCACACACCCTATAGCAAAAATCTCTAACTAAAGAAGAAAAACAAAAACAAAAACAAAAATAAATCTAAAAGACCTCTAGGTAACATTCAAAACCATCATTGTACTATTCCATGTCCTCCCTGGCCAAACACAAATCTCTCTTTTGTCTAATCCTCTTTTCCTGTATTTCCAAATGTATTTTTTTATTCTAGTCATAACAGCTCCATCCTAGAACCTTCATTTCCAAAACCCATCAAACCTTTGAAATCTACCACTATCTTCAGCACACATTGTTGCTATTCAAATATTGAAGCCTTAATTCATTGTCTGCACCAGAAGTAAACAAATTTTGTCCATGGGCCAGCTCCACCCCTCTACCTATATTACTTTTGTATTATCTGTAAGCTAAAAATGCCTTTGGGCCAGCCCCTTGCCTGGTGGTTAAGGTGTCTGAATCTCACTGTGTAGTTCATTCCCAGATCTGGTGGCTTACAAAACCCACTGGGCATGCGTATGCGTGTATGCCCAACATCCCCAAAGGAGGGAGAAGTGGAGAAGAAAGGATTGTGGCATGACTGTGCCCCATGGGTTGCTTTCTTGTTTTCCTTCTGTTTCTCTCTGGAAAGCATAGAAACTTAAAAAAAATTAAAAAATAAAAAAATAAAAGAAGAAAAGAAAAAAATCATTGACCCCTGGTCTATACCAGTATTTGAAAAACTAGTATGCACACTATTGGGGAGTTCTGAGTTAGCTATCAGATTTTGTTTAGTCTTTTTATTTAAATATTTAAAACTAATTTTAAAATTTTTAGACCATCTGTGTGAACTCTTTATACCCAGTATTGACATATTGTCTCAGTGTTTGCATCCATATTCCAGTTTATAAACAATGAAGTCCAGCCTAACTGGCAGTGTTCGATTTAAAACTTTTTTCTAATAAACCAAAATAAATGCTTCACTGGCATTAGGTTGACAAATGTTGATCTTCACATGCAGTTTTCAGATAGGCATCTGAATCACAAAGTCATAGCAAAAGACTTAGATTTCTAAGTAAATGGCAATTCCCAATTGCAAAGGTTGTATTTACAGATGAAAATGTGAGGTTCTAGAGTAAGAACTTTACAGACAGTGTTTGCTAAACTGATTTCAAATATATTTTCAAGGTCAAGACTTATTCAAGTTAAAGAAAATCCCTAATTTTTTGGACACCTAAATTGCCCAGACCTTCTTAAATCTTGAAATAGATTTTGTCCTCAAGAAGATTGTAATTATATTCCTTTTAGGCTCTATAGTTAAAACAATTTAACTGTAACTAAATCATTTCTGTAACTTTTTTTTTTTATTATTGATTTACTCATATTCAGAGTGAATGTATGGGGAAAAGCAGTTGGCCTTAACAGGGATTCCTTCTACAAGGTCCCTGTAGTAGCACTTTGAAGATAACTTCAGATCTGCCCCAGAGGGCACAGGGCTCATCATTGCTTTGAAAGCCCTAGTATGGAGAGAAATGGGCACCATGGGAGAAAATGGAGAAGTCTCGTTGTATTCTTGGAAAGCAAACACATTCCCATTTCCCAAATGTAAAATCTAATATCCAGAACAGCGATCTATAATCACCGCTGAGTCTAATCCAGATCTATCCAAATATATTGGGAAATAAAAATGGAAAGTATCTAAATTAGGAATATCTTTAAAGGCTAGGAGAAAAATAAGGACGGCATATGAGTAATAAATTGAGGAGACAGTAGTATGTAGGAAAGTTTGAAGGGTTTTCTTTTTTATTTCAGGACTCAAAGAAGGGATATTTTTGCTAGTCAATTGTATATTTATATCTTTATATAGATATAGTTTTTTTCAATTATTCTACAAGAGAAAACAACCATAAATAAATGTCTTGATATTACCTTTGGAGGACAAGACATAGTTTCATTATGACAGTCTACACTTACAGGCCATGCGTAATTGAGATATATCTGCACTGGTAAACCACCAAAGGCCAAATGTACTCTTTTTCTTAAAAATGTGCTTATCAACCAGCAGTTCCCACAGGATACTTGTTAGAAATGTAGGACCACAAGCCCCAGCCCAGAAATACTGAATCAGAATTTTATTTTTAAAAGATCCACATGTGACTTTTTAGACATATTAACATTTTTTCAAACAATGTTTTAAAATACTAAAAATCCTAGCCTATCTAGCCCTTCATTTATCAACTTTTGTTAAAAACAAACAAAAACAAAAGATTCATCACACTGTCCAAAAAACAACACGCAAAGAACAACGGAAGAGGTAGAGTTCATTAAAGGTTAAGTGCGGATCTACTCAACTTAGAGCAAAGGCTTTAGGGGCACCACAGCCTCTCAGGCACCCAGCACGCTCCCTGTCCGCAGCCAAGATGCCCAAGAGGAAGGTCAGCTCAGCCCAGGGGGCGGCCAGGAAAGAGCCCAGCGAGGGTGTAGGCTCAACCTGCTGCAAAAGTGGAGACAAGCCAAAAAAGGCGGCTGGGAAGGACAAATCTTCAGACAAAAGAGTGCAAACAAAAGGGAAAAGGGGAGCATAGGGGAAACAGGGCGAAGTGGCCAAGAGAGACAAGAAAGATTTACCTGCAGAAAATGGAGAAACTAAAGATGAGGAGAGTCCACCCTCTGATGAAGCAGGAGAAAAAGAAATCAAGTTCAGATAATGTCATATCCCATGTCTTATCAATACTCCCTATCTCCCTTCTTGTACAATACAGAGAAATATTTTTATCAGCTATTTTGTAAATGCAAGTTTTTTAGTAGCTCTAGAAACATTTTTAAGAAGGAGAGAATCTCACCTTATCCCAGTTTTTTAAGTGTAAATACTTTTTTTTAAGAGGTGAAATCATTTACTGGTTGTTTATTTTTCAGTACAACCAGAAAATAGTGGGATATTGGCTTAGAGGAGGCCTTGACTCTCTTGTGTTCAGCTTAACATTCCATAGGTGGGGGTGGGTGGGTAGTTTTTAAATCCTAAATACAAAACATACTACATGGCAGTTTGGAGTCACAGTCATGCATTTAATGTGTCTTGAATATTTTTAATCACTTCTATTCTGTTTTTAGTAGTATTGTTTCCTAAAGAATACCACTCTGATGGTTGATCTCCCTGTCAGAATTGTGTGCACTCTGTAACATCAATGGTTGTGGTAGTCCAGTTTTCCTAATAACTTCGTTAGTGTGCTGTGAAGGATTGGAAATTTGAAGTATGCGTGGTAGTCCAGTTTTCCTAATAACTTTGTTAGTGTGCTGTGAAGGATTGGAAATTCGAAGTATGCAGTGTGTATGATACCAAATTGTGATTTGTAACTGCTTTCAACATTTGAAGACAGTGGTTCTTGATATCCTCTTAAGGAAAATTTGCCTATGAATTTGAGCTGGAATGTCACTGGAGTAACTTAAAAAGAATCATTCTACTTGGCTTTTTAAATTTTTGGTATGTTGGGACTAGCAGTTGGCGTAATGACTATGTCTCTGGACTCCCACGTGGTCGACCACAGTTCGAGTCTCGGACCCGGTGGCTTAAACTAATGCTGGTCACGTGTGCGTAAGTGCCCAGGATACCAAGGAGAATGGGGGAGAGGGGGTTGCGGCATGGCCATTCCCCCTGGGGGGTGATTTCTCGCTTTCTGTCTCTGTCTGTCTCTGTCTTTCTGATGAGCGCACATGCCCTATAGCAAAAACTTCTTAAAAATTTTTTTTTTGTTATGTATGTTAAAAATTGGGTACAAATTTAAATGTCTGCAGTGATCCTTGACACAACCAATAAATCTCAATTACAAAAGAGTGTTTTGAAGCATGTGGTTTAAGGTCTGGTATAAAGTTGAATTTTTGTATTTAATCTTCAGATTTTTTTTTTTTGGAAGAGTGAAATGTTTCATTTTGTATATTACTTGAACTTTAAGGACATTTGTATGGCTATATTGGTTTAAGAATGGAAAAAACAATCTAGTGTCCTCTGAAGCAAAGGAAATATAAAATGATTCCTTCATGTTATAAACTTGTAAGTATGAGATAAACTACAAAATAAAAGTAAGTGCGAAGTTACCAGAAGATTGATTATTTGCCATAAGCGTGCATCATACAGTTTTTCTTTTGACTTTTTTCCTTTTTTTTTTTTTTAATATTCAGTGTAACACTGAAGGCTGCTTTTTCTTTTCTCCTATTTGTACTTGTCAGGGAATTAGCTTGGATAGACAGGGTAATTATAGTCAATCCATATGAGCAGTGTTAATCAATACCAATTATGTCATTTCTTCACATACACACAAAAAATCTACATAGCAAGAGTAACCTTTTTCTATCAGTTTTATTGACCCATTATCAATTGTTAAAATTATTTAAGTGGTCATTTAAATTTTTTTGACCTGCTCAGTTTCCCAGAAATTTTACATATACATTCTTTTGTCATGAATCCAACTAATTAGCAAAGTAAGGATCATTCTTTAATGTATTTTACACCTTTTTTTTTTTTTGGTCAATTTTTTCACTATAACAACTAATTTTAATGGCTTTTCTAATAATTTGTTTTATTTATAAACAAAAACTTTCATTGGAACCATATGTTAAGTGAAGGGCAGAAAAGAAATTGTTCAACCATTCATATATAAATCTATTCATAGATCATATATATTAATAATACATATACTTTCATATATGAATTACATATATAAATTATAAATATATATTTATATATAAATTAACAGGACATGGCCTCAAGAGATCCCAGAAGTATGCCAAAACAAAGATCATGTCTTCATGATTTAAGTGGAAAGAGCCCCAGCCACTAAAAATGAAAGGATTAAATATTCAGTGTAGCAATATAAATGGCTTTTAAGAAAACACACTGTAATTTCTAGATCCAAATATACATTTTGAAAGAGTCAGCCTAAGTGCCCTAACAACTAAGATCTTAATATTACTCAAATATATTTAGAAATTCTCTTTTAGAATTATCTTTACAGTCTGTGATATATTATCCTTTAAAAACATAGACATGGTATCCCACATTTCATCATTTGTAAATGGATTTGATTTTTTGAAAAGAGAATCTTTGTATACTAGTTTAGAGAGCAATTTAAGACTGAATTTTCTATGAAGCATATTTGTAACTGAGCATATTTATATCTGGGCAACAACTTGAATAAGATTATTTAAAGTGATAAAGATAACAGCTCATATGTCTTATAATCTCTGTACTACTTTAGTAAGGATGGATAATTTATTATGCTATTCAAGTAGATTGACCTGCAAATATTCGGGTGATAGACACAACATATGTATCTTTTTCTATTTTTTTTCCTTCCATTTAGCATGTAAATGAAAGGAAATGTATCATTGTTTATAATAAGGAATTATACAGGAATATAAATTCAACAGCCATTAAAACAGATGGAAGTCCATTTTTCAAAAATCTCTACAGATTTGTATTTATTCTATTCAGGAGATATATGGAGTCATTAAAGAAAAGATAAGAGTATGAGAATCTCTGGCAAATTGCTAACTTGTTCTATTGTTTTATGAGCATTTGCTTTTCTTTGGAGAAGGGGAGAATTTCATTGGGGAATAAAATGAGAAGTTAAATTTTCTGAGTACTATGTCATTCTCTTTTCCTAAGAATAGACATAGATTCTAGATGAGAATAAGAATGAGGATACATTTGGTGATATGTACAACCCCCTGCACCCCACTGCCCAACTCCAAAAATACAAAATAAATCAGACATTTTCCTGTATTTTTGTGATTTATTTCTTTAAAAAGCAGCTAATGTATAGGTCTACTACTAGGGTAAGTATGTAATATTTTTTCTGCTACTATATACTACAAAATACAAAGTAGTGATATGATGATAGAGTTGTTGCAGAAAAATATAACGAAGGCTTATTTAGTTGAGACTGAACCATATATTTGCTAGGGTAAATATGTAATATTTTTTCTGCTACTATACTACAAAATACAAAGTAGTAATATGATGATAGAGTTGTTGCAGAAAAATATAACGAAGGCTTATTTAGTTGAGACTGAACCATATATTTGTAATACAGTCATTCCCAGTGCTCGTCTTCTTTTTGAGAGTAGAAACAAAACAACACAAAATAACAATACACATTATGAATACAAACAAAGGCGTGCCTAACTTTCCCTGCAGGACACAATTTCCTAGAAGTTTGGAAAAAGGAAATGTTTCTGTTGTAAAATACATGTTTTTCTACACCTGAACAATGACAGGTGTCATTGCACAGTACAAATAAGTTACACAGCTGGTTCTTCCTGAAATTGTTCACCCAGTTCCCATCTCTCTTTTGCTTCATTTATAGTTTGTGATATTGGTGCATCTGTGGTCCACCTTTTAAAACTGAAAGAATACATTGCAGGAAAAGAAGACAAAATACTGAATTAAGAACTGCCCATTCCAGGTCAGAGAAGCCATAAAATGATCAAGTAATAAATAGAATACCTTGTCTTACGAGAACTAACTCACAAAGGTTTCATTTTCTGTATCTATATACTTACATGGCAGATACCATGTTTCAGGAAAATTGTTGCATATATTCTGCATCCAGCAAAAGCACACCTTGTCCATGCATGCACATGAGCACATACCCGTACACACACACCATGGACTAAACTGAAGTATTGAATATCTACTCCCTGTATTCTTTGCATACACAGTTTCTGATTTTCTTACTAGTACATGTAGGTAGCCTGTACATTAAATATCTATTTCCATGTAAGAAATTGTCACAAAACTTGATAGCTTTATACAACATGCCTTTATTATCTCAAGGCTCCTGTGCTTCCAGCAGCTACTTCCTCCGTGCCCCACCCAAGTCTCTTGCTATCAGGCAAATGAAGATTTTTCTGGAGCTAAAGCTATGTCAAGGTTCACCTGAGGAAAGGCTGGCTTCCAAGCCCAGTCCCCATGGTTCCCGGCAGGATCCAGCTGTTGGACTGGAGATGTCATTTCCTCCTTGGTATGGGCAGATGTCCCTCAGCTCTTTGCCATGTGAGTCTCTCCAGAGCTTAGTTCACACATGGCTACTGGCTTCGGGCTAAGCAAGAGAGGGCAAGAGAGAGAAACTAAGACAAATGTCATTCTTTTTGTAATGTAATCCTGGAGCTGACATTCCATGCATTTTGCCCTATTCTATTCTTTAGTAGTGGGTCACTAGGCCCAACTCAAACACAAGTTGAAGAAATTATGCAAAGGCTGGACACTGGGGTGGCAAGATCGTGGACCTTCTTAGATGCTGCCTCCCTCTTCAGTGTGAGATGGGGTCAGTACTTAATAGATATTTGCCAAACAAATAAAATTTTCTTATTATCAAAACATCTTTGAATAGACAAGGGGGTTAAAAAAATCAAAATAAAATGTTTTTATATTGAATAATAACTATAGTTCTAAATTATATTCATTTTAAGTAGAAAAACCTTTTCTTTAATCAGTGAATACCCTGAAGAATTTAATGTATCGAATTATTACTATTCGTAACCTGACTTAGCTTGCTGACTTGTGAAAAATACAGTAAGTTATTTGTTTATGAAGTATCTACTGTCCCTAGGTAATGACAAATAGCTGAGTTTAATATTAAGATTACATCTTTATGTTAAAATATTGATGTTGGCACTTTAATGCAGTGCTTCCTAACCAAATGTCTTGGTGGTACCAACACCCCTTGAAGTGAGAATTATATGTCCTCGGCATCAGAAGTTGTGCATGTATCTCATATGGACAAATGGAATTTTAGAAAACATGTGAAAAAGAAGAGTTAAGGTATGAGTTTATTTTGGTGCAAACAAATTTTGAAATCCATGAATAGTTTTTTCAGAATATGCATTTTTCATGAACTTTTTGAAGATTCATCATATATTGTGTGTACTTTTATGCTAATTTTCAAATACAGATATGCTAAAGTGTAAGCGTCTGAGATATATTTATAGGACATATGAATTTATTATTGTCCTCTACTTCAATAAGAAACTTCATGCAAGTGAAGTTTCCCTCAGCGGTTTTTAATATGTTGCTCCCAGTCCCTCTGCACTTTCCTCTGCCAATAAGACTTGAAAACCAACAGTGCCTATAAAATCAATTGTCTTTGAAGAGGATAGAGAATGAGAATCATCTTTGTATGTTGAACTGGAGTGTCTTTGAAAGTTAAGGGTCAAAAGATTAAAATTATTTTCGGAATGCATCAGAAATGTAGTATGTATGTGTCTACATCTACTATAAAGCATTGGCTCTGACTGACTTGGAGGGAGAAAAAGAACTATAACTATCAAAGAAGGAGATTTAATTTACAAGTTCCGCCTCTCTCTCTTTCTCCTCTCTCTCTCTCTCTTTTTTCTTTTTTTTTTTTTTTGTCAGTAAATGATACAATCCGTCAAGTTTTTACATGTTTTCACTGAAATGGAAGAGTGGCCAGATTTAAAAGATAATGTTAGCTGTCATTCATATCACTAAGAACTCTGATGTTTTTGTTTCTTTTTCAAATATGAATAATTTAATGTTGTATTCCTGTATTAGCACACATCTCTGCCAATTCTTGATCTGTATCCATGAAATTTTGTTGAAAAAAATATAAATTGGGTATAAAATTAAGACAAAATGGTCAAATAATAGTAATTAATGATGTCATAGAAAGTCATTTAAATACAGAAAATAATTTATAACTCCTAATGTTTAGAGTTTGCTTTCATTTACACATGATGACTATTCAATTTATATTATTTCATCCATATAGTGAGTTGGATAGTGTCCCCCAGAAAAACATATGTTAAAGTCCTACCCCTTGGTACGTGTGAATGTAAACTTATTTCCAAGTACAATGTTTGCAGGTATAATTAAGATCTTAATAGGAGATCTACTCAGGTTTGGAATACACCTTAAATCCAATGGTTAGTTTACTTAATAGGAAATAAAAAGGTATTTGAGACACACAGAGACACATAAGGGTAGGTCGAGAGAAATCAGAGTGACACAGCTTCAAGCAGGCAAGGAAAGCTAAGGATTTTTTCATAATCCAGCACTGGGAGAGTGGTGAGAACCTGATTGTCTCTTAGAGCCCACAAGAGAGCCAACTCGCCTTTAACTTGAATTAGGGTTTCTAGCTTCTGAACCTGTGGAAGAATACATTTCTATTGTTTTGAGCCAAGAGTTTGTTATAATTGTTACGACACCTCCAGGAAAATAGTACAGCCCACTAATAGTACTGAATCACAGAAACTCTTGTTTTCCTTAGATGAAAAATAGTTAATTTACTTGATATGGGTATTCCTGGTTTAGGAACAAGAGAATATTTCTGTTTTTTAAGATACTCTTAAAAATTTCTCTCCATATATAGGGCAGTGCCAAGAGTTTGTTATAATTGTTACGACACCTCCAGGAAAATAGTACAGCCCACTAATAGTACTGAATCACAGAAACTCTTGTTTTCCTTAGATGAAAAATAGTTAATTTACTTGATATGGGTATTCCTGGTTTAGGAACAAGAGAATATTTCTGTTTTTTAAGATACTCTTAAAAATTTCTCTCCATATATAGGGCAGTTTAGTGTTTGATATATGGACCATCTTAACTAATATTTTACTTATGCTTCCTTTTTTAAAAGTCACAGAATGATAAAAATGATAAAAAATCTAGTCTATGAAAAGATATATATTAAAAATATATATTAGGACCATCTTAACTAATATTTTACTTATACATCCTATTTTAAAAGTCATAGAATGATAAAAATCTAGTTTAAATCTAAAAGAGTTTTTATTTTAAAGAATAAATTAGTTTTATTAAAGTTTAAATAAAGTTTTAATAAACTGAGTAACAAAGTAAGATAACAGTTTAATTATAGGATTTTTCCTCTTAGAGGAAATATAAAGTAATGATATATCCTGTCAGTGGTGCTTAGATTTGATGACACACTTGTGACTGTCATATAGGCTACATTAGTTAAAGGGAGATTGGAAAGAAGTTTTTGCAAAGTATCTTCACAAAGATTCATTTCATGCAAAGAGACCTGGAAATTTGACATTGTCACTTGCCAGAGCTGCCAAAATGTCTGATTCTCAGTAAAGAGGTTTACTCTGAAGCAGATACTAATATTACACTTACAAAATTCTATCCTATGGAGAGGTAAAATATATTTCTTCATTTGAAATACATATTTTCTTCTATTTTTGTGGCTGTAGTTTGTTTGCTTCAGGGACTTACTTGGCAGAAGGCATTTTTCTGAGGAGGGCTGTGGATTAGAAATAAACATAAAAACAAACACACAAAGACATACAAGTATAGAAAAGTGAGGATCAGGAGGGCCTGACTTCTCTGATGGAGGAAGCTGCGACCTTGACCCAGCCTCAGATCTATTATTTTATAGGGATGAAAATGGGGGAGGAGGAAATGGAATGGAAAGTCAGTTGTTTACAGGTGTTAATCAGCTGATGATGTGAAAACAATTAGTACCATTTGGTTTCTTCTTTTGGGGTGAAATGTGAGTAACACATGTGGCTTCCCTATACATATACTGCTTTGCAGTATCAGTAGCTAGCATATTCCTATGTTAATACTTTCATTGCTATGTAAATGAAGCTCTCAACCACATTTCTGCATATGTCTGAAGATCACCATGTTTGTTCAGAATGGCCACTCTCCACAGTTTGCGTTTTCATTTAAAGTTTTAAATTCCTCAAGATAAGAGTTGCATAATTGGCACAAATTTTATCAAATTGATGTGTGATGGCTACTTCAGGTGTCAGCTTGATTGGTCCCAAATATTTAGTTAAAATATTTTTTTGAATGTGTCTGTGACTAGACTTCACCCTAACCTTCTCTGTCTTTAGCTTGCTGATTGCAGATCTAGAGACTTCTCAGCCTCCATAATCGCAATGCCAATTCCTTATAAGTCTTTCTCTCTCTTCCCCCAAATACATATTTATATCTATAAACACACACATACACATACACACAGTTTGAACTTAGGATTCAGTCTCCTACAAGCAAGAATCCCTCATTTTTTCTGGACAGTTTTTATGGACAGAACCTAGGGTGAGCACCGTTTTTATACCTGGTATAATCAATCGCCTTCTCTTATGTGTGAACTGGATCTGTGATATGCTGGCAAACCAACATAGCAAAGTGATCCGATGCTGTTCTCATGATTCTGATTACATATGTATGTGTAAAAAAAAAAAATATATATATATGCACACACATATATATGTCGATACTTATGTCTACTTATCCCTACATAAATACACATATATTTGTGTGTATGTGTATGCATATATTCACAGGCAGGCATTGAAGAGACAGGCTGCCACACTGTGAAAGGGCTTCGAGAGAATCATGTGAAGAAAATGCAGAAAATATCCTGGAGTTGAAAGCAGTCCCTGCTCAAAGATTATTAGGAACATGGAGATCTCTCTTCTAAGTGGTAGGGAAATTAGTGCTGCCAATACCTGAAAAGAATTTGGGCGTTTATCTTTATTTCTTCAGTCAAGTCCCTGATGAATATGCACTCCCAACCGATGCCTGGATTGTAGCCTAGTCCTGACCCACTGGAAACTGAGATAGTGAACATGTGTTGCTTTAAACTGGTAAATTGTGATAATTTGTTATGCTGCAATAGAAAACTAATACGGTAGTCAACTTTTTAAAAAATATTGTTGATTAATTCTTTCTTTCTTCTTGATCTGTTTTGTTGGCTTTTAACATGAATTAAACTATTTTATATGTGAATATCTTTTTCTGATCCCCTAATTTATTTCCTTCTTGATCAGTTGATCTAATCTAGTGGTGGATTATTCAGAAACCAACAGTGTACTCTAGCATTGGAAATAATTTACATGGTAATCAGGTTTTTTGTTTGCTTTGATTTGTCTTATAGTATAATTGAGCTTCATTTGTGTTCACTGCTTTTTTTTTTTTTTTTTTTGAGAGGTTTGTCTTATAGTATAATTGAGATTCGTTCGTGTTCACTGCTTTTTTTTTTTTTGAGAGGTTTTCACTGTAGGGCACGTGCACTCGCCAGACAGAGAGAGACATAGAGACAGAAAGCAAGAAATCACCCCCCAGGGAGGATGGTCACACCACAATCCCTTCTCCTCCATTCTCCTCTAGGGATCTTGGGCACGCACGCACATGCGCCCGGCGTGAGTTTTAAGCCACCGGGTCCAGGACGCAAACCGCGGTCAACTACGTGGGAGTCCAGCAACATAGCCATTATGCTAACTGCTGGTTCCCCCTGTTCACCGCTTTTTGATGATTCTCATAAGAAACTCACAAGCATATAAAAGTATTATATCAATGAAAAATTTATTTTTCAGTTTTTCAACCTGTACATTTTTAAATTAAATTTCCTAAATTGGCAATTTGCTGTAATCAACAGAGTTTTACTGAAAAAACCTTAATCATGGTAGAATGATACCACCCACAGTCTCTGAAAAGCATAACCTGTTCTTATATGGCACAATCGTCTCTGTTCACATTTTGGTTCCTTAGTTCATGAAAAATGTTCCAAATTCATACCTTAAGGAGGAGAAGGCTGTGTAGAAGAGTAGGCAAGAGCATTTAATTACTGGAATCAGAGAGGACTTGCTGGCTTTAATGCTTGATCTGCTACTTGCTGGCCATGTGAGTTTGAACTTTCAGTTCATGTCATGGAGGCTGAACTCTCTCATCTCTAAAATGGGCATCACTGTAATTCTTTCTTACATGGCAGATGAGATGAATTAATCAGAAGATACATTGTTAGCACTTATCAAAGCAGTGGTACATAATTTGTAATCAACAAATGGTATTTATTATTGTCAGCATAATTGTTAATAATCAGAAGGCATTTTTAGTTCAGTAATTCTCAACCAGGGGTGATTTTTGCTCTCCAGGGGACACAAGTGAAGGTATGGAAAAATATTTGATTGTCATAACCTAGGAGTTAGGTGAGGGGGTGCTACTGGCACCTAGTGAGTTGAGAGTAGAAATGATGTTAAAGATCTTGCAATGCCCAGGACAGTCCTCCACAAACAGCCATGTATCTGAAAATGTCAATAATACTGAGACCGAGATATCTCCCGATAATTCAATGGTCTTTCTTCTCCAGAATTGATAATGTTTTTTATTTGAAAGGTCACTCTATAAAATGCATTTTATTTTTTTCTTTGTGTGCTTTAAAGGCATGTCTATGTTTCTATAGGCTAATCAACATAGAACACAATAAAGGAAGGGCTATATTGTATAAAATATTAGATAAAGAAAACATGACTGAATAAGCAGCTTTTTATGAAATGATGACTATTTTACTATGAAATACATTAATCCCTACAAACCAAATTGTGATGCTTCTGCTCTTTATGAAGATATATTTATAAGAAACCAGATTCAGCATCAGTTATTATTACTAAGTTATTTAGAGATCTATGCAAGTATACTTAGTGAAATTAAAACTCAAAACAATATTTTGTTTAAATAAAATAAGTTTCATCAGCTTATTATTACATTTTGAATTTTATTTTTCCCAACAATATAGATCTGAATGGTTGAAAAGGTTAGCGGTTGTGCACTTGTGTTTAATCAGTGTAATTAATCATTATTAGTGCATACTTTGTCATTATCAATCATGTTCAATTTTATGACCAGAATTGATCACAATAGAATGTACTCATAATAGTCCAGAAACTGAAGAAAATAGACTGTTAGCTCCCTTTTTTAGTCACTGTTATTTATCACTAACAGTTATTTTAATATTTTGGATGTATTTCAGGTCGAATAAGCATTGATTGACAGAAGTAGTTCTTTTAAACATTATACATGTAAATCAAACAAATGTATACTAATGTGTGTATTGACTTAGAATTCTTAGTCTTTTCATCTGTTTAGTCATAAAGAATGAAGATAGATGTAAGTGTGTATGTGTGTGTGTGCAATGAAGATAGATGTGTGTATGTGTGTGTGTGTGTGTATGTGTGTGTGTAATATACATACACATCAATGGACTTACTCAAATGCCACTTACTCAGTGAAACTTTTCCCCATAATTCTCTCTCAAATAACAGTCCCTGTTCACCCCATTCTACCCACACATGTGATGGACTTAACTCAAATGCCACTTAGTGAAACTTTTCCCCATAATTCTCTCTCAAATAACAGTCCCTGTTCACCCCATTCTACCCACACATGTGTTTCTGTTATTTTCCTTCCTGGCACCATTTTACTAGTATCTAGTATGCTATATATTTTAATTATTTATTTAGACTACTGTCTCCCCTACCACACATAGTATTAATAGCGTGCACAAAAATCTGAATATTTGATATCTGATATCCTAAGTTTTAATTACAGCTGTTACTAACCATAGGACCTAAGGCTAGTTACATAATTTTTCTGTTGCTCAGTATCTATTGCATGTGCGTAATAATGCCACCTACCTCATAAGATTACTATGAGGTTCAAATGAGTTAATATGAGGAAAAGTGCCTAGCCCATAGTAAACACGGTGTATTAGATTTAATAATTTTCATGAAGGCAAGATTTTTCACTGCACTATCGCTAGAACATGAAACATACAAGGCACATACGAGGCAATAAAAGGTTCACTTAAAGAATGATACTCATTCTTGGTACTCATTCTCAGTTTCCAAGGCTTCTCTGCCTTTTTTGGTCACAGATGTGTAACTGGGTTCTCCTGGAAGCCATCTTGCCTCACAACACTTCTTCCAAAAATGGAGGGAAGAAAGAGTGAAGAAAAGGCAACATTAACAATCAAGTTAGATGGAAGTATTTTTAATAATGTATTTTATTTTTTCTATTGAGCTTTTTATTATTGATCAATTTTATCATCACTTTTACCAAAACATGGTTGAAAAGACAGTGTATATCAGATAAAGTAAACCAAATGTCCTATAATTGTAAAAATATGACAAGTTCTTGTAAAGGTAAATTATAGCAAGTTGGATTAAAAATTGCTTTCTACTTAGGCAATGTATAATGTGAAAATTGAGCCTAGGTACACATGTAACTAATAGAAAATGAAAGCATTCTGCTTTGTAAGTGAGAAGCCATCTGCCTCATGATTTATGTTTGATTTATTATGGAATCTCATAGAGGATATGATAAACAAAATTAGATTTATTACAAACATCAATTTATTTACTTTTTATTTATATTTCAGGATGAATTCTTTTATTTAAATAAATTAAATTGTTCAAATTGCAACCAAAACAAATGTAATTATACACATTTTAGATCACTTTTTAAAATCTTATGCATCAAATCTGAAGGTAATAACAGATTAAGATATAAACCTAATACCTCAATAAATACAACAATAGCATGAGATAGGTTTATAACATTTTATATTTTATGAAATTGAAGGCCCTTTGGAACATAGCCAATATAGAAATCCAGATCTTTAAGACTGTAAAGTCCAGGTTTTCCCACTATCTTAAGCTTTCTTTTTATTGTTGAAACTAAGATCACACTGATTTTATCATTGATGCAGGTCTTTAGTTTCTATCTAAGATAAATTCTTGTGTTAATTTTTGTAACAAATTTTAGATACATTTAGGAGGAACAAGGACAGAATCTGCCTCCATTAGCCCTTAGAAAGTACACAAAACACATAAAACTATTTCCAGACATTGGACAGACTACAGACAATGCTGGTTATGATCCTTGGAACATAGGACATGCATGTATGTGAAACACATAATACCCTCATTTTATTACTTGTAGACAATATCCAAACCAGCAATGTAAGAAGGGGAGCCTGAAGTTTTATGGAGTCCGTTTACAGTATAAACTGGAGTCCTGGAAAGGAGGGAAGCATGTTGAAAAAGTCCTCAGGAAATCTGTTTAAGAATTTTGAGTCTGCTGAGTCCTAGGCTATATGTGCATGAACTTGAACTCCAAACAGCAGAGAAAGAAAAGACCAGGGATTTGTAAACATAACAATTATAGGGGTTGCACAGTGCAGGCGGGTATTTAAGCCCCAGCCTACCATAGCTGACACTCCAGTAACTGCCCACGACATCCAGTAGCAACATGAGCAGCCACGTCTTCGTAGTGTAACTGAGCTTTCTTTGAAATGAATGCTTTTCTACATCTACCTTCACAAAACTTAGAAATGGACAGGTAAAGTTAATCCAGAGCATTAGGTTGATGTTGAAAAAAACAACACTTTTTAAGGAGAACCCACAAAATTGCAATGCACAACATTTGATCAAAAATACAATCTAAGACACACATCCAGAAATTGTGACAAATAGGAAAAAATCTCATTTAATAAAAACAGATTTCAGAACCACAAAGATTATAGAATTAGAACACGAACATGCTAAAGAACTATTATAATTGTATACAAACATTTAAAATAAAATGGGAGTATAATGGGATTTTAAAAAGACATTAAAAAATACCCAAAGAAAAATTCTACAGATAAACAATAGACTATCTAAAATTAACTTTATATTAGATGAGACTAATAGCAGTATCAACTTTATAAAAAAAAATCAATGATCTTGAAAGCATGGCAATAATCTATTCAAAATTTTTATAAAAGAGAAAAATGTGAAAAACTGAATTAAGACTCTAGGAGGGACCAGCAGATGGTGTAATGATTTTGTTGCTGGACTTTCACGCAGTCGACTACTGTTCGAATTCCAGACCCAGTGGCTTAAAACTTAAGCCAGGCATGTCTCCAAGCATGCTCAAGATCCCAAGAGGAGAATACAGAACGGATTGTGGCGTGGCAATCCTCCCAGGGAGGAAGATTTCTCTCTTTCTGTCTCTCTGTCTCTCTCTGTCTCTCCCACAAGTCCACATGCACTATAGCAAAAAGTCTCTCTAAAGAAAAACAAATTAAAAAAAATTAGTTTGGAATAATTCAAAATAGTATAAAACTTACACAATTAGAATATTATGATACAGGTAAGTAAGTAAAAAATTTAAGAATTAACGACTGAAAAATATCCTAATTTGTTAAAAACTGTCTTAGCTATTAAAAAAGCTCAGTAAACTACAAACAGGAAATATGTATACATGCTTCATAAAGCTATATTATAACCATATCTCTGAAAATCAGCAAGACACAGTATGTACAGAGAAACAAAGACACATTATGTACTATTGAAGCACAGGACACATTACACACATAGAAACAAAGGTTAGAGTGACCCAGACTTCAGATAATAATAGTGAAAGCCAGAGGATAGTGGAACATATTTTATAGTAATGAAGCAAAGATATTTGTCAATCTAGAATTCTATACCAAGCAAAAATCATTTTAAAAAATAAAAGCAAAACAGAAATATTTCCAGAAAACAAAAAAAGCAAAGGAAAAGAATTCATCATCAATTGACCAAAACTAAAAAAAATACTTAAAACTTATTTAGTCAGAAAAAATAGACCACATGGAATCTTGGATCTTCCCCAAAATAAAAAGCGCCAGAAGTTATAAATATGTGAATATAAGATGCTATTTTTATTTTTTAAATTTATTTTTAAATTGCTTGAATTTTAAACCAAATTTTAAAACCAATGCTTTTGAAAAGCAATGCATTGTGAGCTTTATGACATATGTAGAAATAGTGTGTGTGAATGGGCCAGCCACAGGGGTACACCAATAATGCCGTGCTCCGAGATGCTGAGACCACGGGCCTCCCTGACTGGACCATGTGCACAACCATGCCCATGATTCCAGCTGGCTAAGGCTGAGAGCAAGAGCCTGTTGTGAAAGTCACATTGGAGCTGCCTCTATCTTTCTCTCTCTTT
>NW_006159848.1:372155-391856 GCF_000334495.1 Tupaia belangeri chinensis
TCTTTCCCTCTCCCATGGGAGGAACAAATAAATAAACTTTACAAAGTAAATCATATAGAAACAATGGAACAAAGAATGATGGGGATGAAAGCACCCTGTATTCAAAAGTGTCTTGTGTTGCAAATGATGGATATATAGCAAGTTGTGCTGTCACAAGGTATACATTTTTAATATTTAAGCAACTATTAAAACTAGAATAATTTAATTATCAAATAATGAACATATTTTTAAAAACACTCAATATAAGGCCAATCCACACCACCAGGCACAGTGGTGGTGTACTGATGAGACCACATTGCTGTCTGTGGGTTTGGATTCCAAGTCAACCTGAAACATGCCATGCACTTCGTATGTCCAAAGCTCTGACTGTTTGGAAGTCTAGGGAAGGCAATCCCAGCTGATAAGACCCTGTGGATGGTGCTTCTCTTCCAAGTGCACTCTCTCTTGAAAGAAAAAAATAATCTTTTAAAAATATAAAAAATAGTCTGTAAAAAGGCAGGAAAAGACCCCCCCAAAAAATAAACACATATAAAAATATAAAACAAATGACAAAATTATTGTTATAAAATGGAATATATTGACATTTACATTAAAGACAAATAGTCTAAATGTGACAATAAAAAGGAAGATATTAAAAAATGCAGAAAAAATTAAATATCAACCAAAGGGCCTGATTGACACTTAGAGAATACTATCACAGACAACAGCAGAATATACATGATTTTCAAGTATACATGAAACAGTTAACAAAATAGGCCATGTGATATGCCATAAAATAAGTCTTGCCAAATTTAAATGAACTGAATCATATGCTTCGACCACAGTAGAAATAAATTAGAAGTCAATAACCATAATATGTATGAAAAATCCCCAGTCTTTTTGAACTACCCTATGAGTCAAAGAAGAAATTAAAACAGCAATTAGAAAGTGTTTTGAATTAGGGACAGATCCATGGTCTGATAGCAAAGGCAACTGGATCCCACATGGTCAAGTTCATGGTTCAAATCCTGCCCCCAGTGGATTGAAAAAAACACTGTGTGTGTGTGTGTGTGTATGCCCCAGATCCTAACAGGATGGAGTAGTGGAGGAGGGAGAATTGTGACATGACTATATCCTTTTGGGATACATTTCTACCTCTCCCTCCCACTTTGTGTCTCTGGCAAAATAAATAAAAATAAAAAAGAAAGAGAAAGGAAATAAGTTTGAATCAAATAAAAATAAAAACATAGCCTTTAAGAATATATATGATGTAAATTAAGCAGTGCTAAGGGAAATTAATAGCTTTAAATACTTGAGTTAGAAGGAAGATAGTTCAAATCTGTCATCTCAGTAAAAGGCTTGCTAACTTTTTTTGTAAAGCATCAGATGGACAGCAATTTAGACCAGTGTGGATACCAGAAACTGGAAGGAAGGGAAGGGTGTGTATGGGAAAAAGGGGTGGGGGTGGGGGTGAGGTGCAAAGGGAAGAAATATTTAACAGACAAAAAAAATGTGAAGTTCTCTATTGAAAAAAAAATGTGTTGTATACACCATGAAGGGGACTTTATGTAAAATGTGAAATTAATCTGAAAGCTTTTTAAAAAGGAAGAAAGATGAAAGATTCATACTCTCTGATTTTAAGACTTGCTATAAAATATAATAATCAAAATCGCTTTTATTTTTGGCATTTACATATAACAATCAGTGGAATAGAATAGAGAATTAGTTCTTGGAAATAGATAGACAGATGATGGACAGACATAAGCAATTGATTAATGAAAAAAGTGCTAAAGGAATTCAATGAACAGAAAAAGAACAGGGTTTTACCAGTGAGAACACCATTCACAAAATGGGGCAGCTTTGGAAGGTCCACTAAAATTTCTTCTTCAGATTTTATGATAGTGTTAGACAACTAAGTCTGAACATATGATAGAAATTTATTATCTGACCTCAGTACAATAGTAACTTTTAGGCCTTGGGGCAAATATGTGTTGGTGCTTTCCAACAGTTACTGGGTATCAACATTCATTACGTTAAAACTGACATTGTAACTCACATTGTTATCGATATGTCCTGAAGTGAAAATTCCTATGATAAAAATGACTTTAGCACATGAATTCTACCTAAATAATGGCACAAGTAGGGATTGTTTTGAACAGAATACTCAGGATGCTAAGAAGTCAGCCTAACTTTAAAAAAATATAAATTTATTGATCATATCATTTTTCATTTATGCTTATCTTTAGAATAGTGTCTTTTTTTTTTTTTCTTTTTTGGAGAGGTTTTTCACTATAGGGTGCGTGCGCTCGCCAGACAGACAAAGAGAGACAGAGAGACAGAAAGCAAGAAATCACCCCCTAGTGGGGATGGCCACACCACAATCCCTTCTCCTCCATTCTCCTCTAGGGATCTTGGGCACGCACGCACATGCGCCTGGCGTGAGTTTTAAGCCACCAGGTCTGGGATGTGAACCGCGGTCGACTACATGGGAGTCCAGCAACATAGCCATTACGCTAACTGCTGGTTCCCTAGAATAGAGTGTCTTTTATGTCTCTTAAAGCAAAATATTATAAATCATTAAATAATTCTAGTTTCTGCATTATTCTGATTTATGTCTGTGGGACACTGCAAATATAATTGTTGAACATCCTACATTTTAAAAATAATTTTATATAGAGAAAATTTTTTTATTGTCTAGAAGATCACCTAATGGATATAATAATTTCTGTACTTATGAATATGACTTTTTTTTTTAGAGAGGTTTTTGCTATAGGGCGCGTGCGCTCGCCAGACAGACAGAGAGAGACAGAGAGATAGAAAGCAGGAAATCACCCCCCAGGGGCAATGGCCATGCCGCAATCCCTTCTCCTCCATTCTCCTCTCGGTATCTTGGGCACGCACACACATGCGCCCGGCGTGAGTTTAAGCCACCGGGTCCAGGACTTGAACCGCGGTCAACTACGTGGGAGTCCAGCGACACAGCCATTATGCTAACTGCTGGTCCTGAATATGACTTTCTTAAAGATGGTTTCTATGGAAGAATCAAACTTTCAATTTAAGGCTGTCAAAAAAAGTGGCAAGCATTTTGGAACTTAGATTCCTTTATTCTATATTAGGTACAAGTCATTTTGGATTATTTATTTTCTTTATTTTTCTTTTTAAACCCTTATAGTAGAAATCTCCTAAGCTTTGATCAAATGGATTAAAAGCAAAAATGAACGTTTTAATGTAAAGAATTAAAGAAAAATCAATTAAGTCATACTTCACATGTGGTTATGGGAGGCTTATCATTTGGAAAATTTTTTTTGTGGATTATAGTAATTGGAATGAAAATCAATTATGTTAAAATGAAAATGGTTATAGTTAGAATTAAAGAGCTAATGATTGGGAAATCCTATAATTATTAATATTAGCAATATTTTATACTTCTGGTATATATTTAAATTTGTTTAAAAAATAGTAGATGCTCCATTAAAATTGTTACTTTAAAAAAGTTCGTTATACAAACAAGAATAAAGACATCACCTACTTGATTCACTCTCCCTCAAAAAAAAAAAAAAAAAAGAAAGAAGAAGAAAAAAGAAATTACCTCTAGTATCACTACTCAGGCAATGATTATTAATATTTAACTAATTGCTATAACTCTTTTAATTTTTTACTCATATCTAGACCACATACTATTTTTAAAGTTTATTTCTTTCTTTCATGAGGGAGAGAAAAAGATAAGCACCTTCAACAGGGTCCCATGTCTTGATTCATCTGCACCTTCCTAGCCAGGTGTAGTCATCCCTGTGAATCCGACATTGTTGGAACATGCATTACCACTGTGCCATCCAGCCAACTCAAGGATGCATTGGATTCCTATGGGAAATCCTTGGCCTGTGTCCCTGGAATCTGGCACAGTTTTGTGTCTGACTCTAGAGAGAATCTAGAGTTATGCTGTGGTGTGGTTTCATTTCTCTACTGCACGAGTTTGTGACTAGGCCATGGACTTTCTGGAGGCAAACAAAAGCACTTGGAATCTAAGACTGTCATCTACAATCATTCTGGTATTGAAACTAAACACTAAGGCTATCTCCTCACTATTATTACTTCTGTTGTATTTTCCCCTTTAGTTTTCATATTAAATGTACAAACATATCCACAAATATACATTTATTTAAGTCTCTTCATTTCTATATACCATCCATATGCCAATTTTGTTACTATATCTACTAAGGGTGCTTCAAAGAAGTTCTAGAGAGTGTGATTATATACACACAGTTTGACAAGTTTATTTCACTCAGTTTGAACTCTTTAATATATGGTTTCATATAACATATTGTAACAAAATGAAATGTTACTTGTCGATATTTTTAATTCATTCAATGAATACATGTGTGTATTTACCGAGGGCAAAGCTATATGTCTGTCCAGTGGGAATTGCAATAGTAAATGATGCTTTGATAATGGTTCTGCTATGAAAAACTTGTTATTCAAAATAATAGAGATGTGAACACTGATGGGGCATAGAAACAGGAAAAATTTACATTGAACTTTGAAAAGCAAGTTGAAAAGTCTAATAGAACTTTTTGTTTGTTTGTTTTGGTTTTTGCAATAGGGTATGGGTGCTTGCCATAGAAAGACAGAGAAAATGAGAGATCATCCCAGAACTTTGGCCACACTGCAATCTCTTCTCCTGCTGGAATTTTGGGCACACACACATACGTGCCTAGTGTGATTTTCAAGCTTCCATTGGTCAGCCATGTGGGAATCCATTGCCTTAACCACCACACAGCCTGCTGGCCTAATAGAATTATTATTATCTTTTTAATTTCTCAGTTATGGAGATTTTGGAAGTATGGAAATGGGGCCGACCTGTGAGCAAAACAATTAAATATTGTTTATAAGAGCCTGATCCCTGTGGCCAGTCATGGAATCCCAGCCCCTGCAGTGTGCTTGCACATATGAGTGGCCATATGTGTGCTTGTCCCAAATCCTGATGGGATGGAGAAATGAAGGAAAAGGTATTGTGGTGGTACCACATCCCACTGGGGGATGCTTTCTTCTCTCTCTCTCTCTCTCACATCTCTGGTGAGTAAACACATCTATACAATTAAAAAATCAAAAGAGAAAGTGTGGAAATTAGATAAAGAGAGAACTGGAAAAAAGCTTATTATTAATAATTAAGAATTATTGGGATCAGCAGTTAGCATAATGGCTATGTCGCCATGTAGTCGACCACAGTTCGTGTCCCAGACCCTGTGGCTTGAACTCACGCCAGGTGTGTGTGCATATGTGCCCAAGATCCCTAGAGGAGAATGGAGGAGAAGGGACTGTGGCATGGCCATCCCTGCTGGGGGGTGATTTCTCACTTTCTGTTTCTCTGTCTCTCTGTCTTTCTGGCGAGCACACATGCCCTATAGCAAAAACCTCTCCAAAAAAAATAATAAAGAATTATTGTAATCATGTAGTTCCCTAGTCTTATAAACAACCCAAGTTAAAGGGTTTAATTGCACTTTTTGAGCTCCCTTTTTTCTTATCCAGATATGAGTTTCTAAAGGACTTATTTTCAAAAGTATTTCCCTCTTAGTCAAACATCACACTTTCAAAATTGTGCGTTGATCTTCTAGTGACATGAAGGTGCAAAAACCAAGATATTACCCATTTACCAGAAATCAAGTATTTCCTAGGGATTTTTTTTTAGAAGTAAAATCTGTGCATTGTTTTAATGTAAAATTGAAAGTATATTCTATATTGAACATAAACATTCAATGCACTTTTTTTCTTCTTTCACCGCAATGTTTAGAAAACATAGCTAAGAAGTACACATGTGACTACCAATGAGGGAGATAGCACCTATCAAAGATTAAAAGATGAGAAAACATTTATTAAGGTCAAAGATCTGCTTTTTGTTTTTTAAAATATTTTTTCCTCTTATTTATTTGTTTTTTCAATGAGTGTGAGAGAGAGACAGAGCATCCCCAACAGGGTCTTGATACCATGATCTACCTCTACCCCCAGTTTCAGCCAGTCTGGGTCATGGGCGCCTGTGTGCCCAGAGCACTCAGGGCGGTCTCTAGACACCATCTTGGAACCTTCTGAGTTGGGTCAGCCTCACAGAGCATTGTGGTTTATATCGTACCACCCCCAAAGGTCTGCTTGTTAAAGATTTCTTGCAGAGGTAGAGATAAAATGACATTCACGGTAACTCCAATTTTATTTATTAACCACGCTCATTCAGATGAAGTATATTTCAGAGGGAAAAAAAATGTTTACTGTGTGAAAATCATATATCTCCTTTTTTATTTGAATTTACCACTCTTAAAATTGTCAAGCAGATGTGATCTAATTTTGTCTTGATGTTATAGTCTTATTGTAGATTCATTCTGGTGGGAAAATATCTCATGAAAAATGCTTCTAGTTTTCTCATTGTTTCTGTAAACCGAGAGTGTAACACAATTAGCAATGTGTGCCTACGTATGTAAGAGATATTCATATGTATTAATATTCAATTATATGTACTTACATAATAGAATATAAATTTAAAATATGTATTATACCTATTTTTTAAACCCTTGTTTATTTCTCTTGTTTTAAGGATAATGTCTAACTCCCTTTGCTACAGCCTGTTACATTATGAAAACCTAGAAATAGGCTTCCCTTTTTCAGTTACTAAAAAAGTTCACCTCGTAGGTAATAAAATACAGCTAATATAAATCCAGATTCAGTTTAAATGATCTAGGGCTCATATAGTCTAAGGACTTACATTTTAATCTTTCACAGGTTAATTCTGACTTTCAGAAGAATGCATTAATGCTGAGGTTATGTGAAAGAACCCTTGATATATAAACATGGGCAAGTACAAACAGTCTGTGGATTTAATTTCTGCAAGTATGAGACAGGCACAGGCATTGTTTTATTTAAATCCGATTGTTTTATATTATTATTTTGTCTTAGTTTTGCTTCATGTAGCTTTTTAGTAATTGAGACTTCAAAAATTCAGTCTTTCAATGACTTGGACCAAACTCTATCCCCAACTTTTCATTTCAACTGTATAGGAAGGTCGAAAAATAATGTAATCGATACCTCTAAATTTACCAAATCAGCACCTCTAGATTTACCTAGTATTAATGTGCAAAATATTCTTTCTTTTCCCCCACTCATATGTGCATTTATTTATTTATAAATCATTTGCAATTAATTTGTGGAAATGATTTTTACTCCTAAATGCTGAAAGTTCTTATCCTCCTAAGAACTAAAACATGCTTCTGTATAAGATTAATACCATATTCACGACCAATAAAAAAGCCTTGATATGTAATATAATAGACTCTAATGAAGATAAAAAGTTTAAACTCAAAATATCCTAATTACCCTAATATTTTTAATCACTTTGCATCATTATTTTGTTTTTCTTAAATTGAAGATCCCATTGTGAAATATGCATGACATTTTGAAATTTGCCTTGTGGTTCTTCCAAGAGTGGTTCCTCCATTTCTTCTCTTTTATATTGTCAGTATGTATTTTTGAAAAGTCGCAGTGCTCATCTAAATTCCAATGAACATAAAGTCCCATTCTCAGGAAGAACTCTGCTTGTTCCCACTTCTGTTTCTTAGCTCACATTACTACCTTTACTGTAAGTGTCTTCTTACGGTGCTGTCTTCACTTTTTCCCTCTTTAGTAGATCTCTGGGTTTCAGTGTTTCTCTGTCTTTACATAAATAGATTCGAATTAAGTACTTTTGGGAATACTACTGTGAAATAAAATGAGCTGGTTTTGGGCACTTAAATTCTGTAGGCCAAGAGTCTACAGTCACATCTCATCAGTTTCTAAACTTTTAACCTTGCGAAATGCACATCCTTCTCAGGGCATGTCACAATCCCTCCAGACCAGTGGTTGCCACTTCCTGTGGCTTCGTACCAATCAAAATTCTTGACCAAGAACTGCTGTGAGCTCCCTCCCTGCCTGTGCATTTCTTGAAACTTTTAAAACACTGATATATCTATATTTGGTTGAAGTGTTTGAACCTCTTGAGGTATTTCTGTAGAACTGTAAATCTGCACAGAGCACAAGTAGAAAACCAGTAAAATAAAATAATATAGAACTCAATTTAAAACTACTTTTATTTAACTAGGTAGAAAAGAAAGCAGTGAAAGCTGTTTTTATTGTGAAACTCTTGGTCAAGGGATCGCTCTTACAGAGTGGGACTGTCATAAATGGAATCACCTCAGACGGGTTGTTCTTGCAGAGAATCCCATTCTGAATGCACACGCCTGTGTAAAACTGCTTTTGGAACATTTACAGCTCCAAAAAGATAAATTCCAATTAGGTTTGAAAACTGGAGTTCTACAATGAACTTACATCACTTTTAAAAAATTATCATAATTTGATAGAAACTTATTTAACATCTACTATGTGCATAGAGGCAGGAGGCGCTAGAGAGATTACAGAAAAAAGAAGTTATTCGTTCATTCAAGTATTCATTGAGCTCCTACTGTCTGCAAGATATTGCTTGAGAAAAGCAAACAAAAATCTTCAACATAGTAAAGTTTGGTGGAATTAGGAAAGATCTACTAAAGAGGGGAAAGTGAAGACATGATACTATTTATAACAAAGATAGTAATGGGAGCTATAAAACAGAAGTGGGTACAAACAACATTCTTTCTGAAAATGGAACTTTATATTCACTGCAATTCAGATGGGCAGTGGTAGATCCTACAGAGAGAGAGGTGGGATTCATATTTTTTGGTTAATTTTATGTGTTGTTTTGACTGGGATAAGGGATGCCCAGATATCTGGTGAAATATTTGTTCTATGTGTGTCTGTGAGGTGTTTGTTTTGTTTGTCTTGAACACATTATCAGTTGAATCAGTAGACCACCTAAAGAAGATCTGCCCTAACCAATATGGCAGACAACATCAAATCCATTGAGAGCCTGGAAGAAGTGGAGATGAGGAAGATTAAAATTCTCTTTTCTTGAGCTGAGACATTGACCTTTTCCTGCCTTCAGATATTTAAACTCCTGGTTCTGAGCCTTTGGGCATATAGGAAATTATTCCTCAGATCTCCCTGGCTCCCCAGCTTGTAGACAGCCTGTTGTGTAACTTTCTTGCCTCTACAATCATGTGAATCAAATCTCTTCATAAATCCCCCTCTTATATATTCTGTTGATTCTAATTCTCTGGACAGTTTTGACTAACACACTAAACACCAACTCAGGAAATTTGTACCCCATTCCTAGTCCTGGGAAGTCACTATAGGTTTGTGAATTAGGCAATAGTTTCTAGAGGTCAGAAGGAGCTCAAAAGAATGCACTACTGTATATTAACATTAATTTTTTTAGAGGTTTTTGCTATATGGCACATGTGCTCACCAGAGAGAAAGAAAGAGAGATAATGGGAGGGAAAGTGGCCCCATATTAACATTATTTTAAAAAATTAACTTACATCTTGTTTCCATCTCAAAATTCCTATAGCAAATGGAAAAGTCTCTTTACAAGCTACTGGGGGTAGGGGAGGAAAAGAAAAAGTACCTAAATATCTATGACTCCTTTCATAGATTTTACACTTCTTTCTTTCACACTTCTTTTAAGCATGAAAGGTGAATTTGAGCATTGAAAATGCAACATAGTTGTTAGAAAGCTAGATTCTGTATATGTTTCTAGTTATGTGGTTGAGCTCTTTGACCTATTTATCATTTGGAAAGAAATTGAAATGACTCTGATGCTGTACCCAGATCAACACAAGGCCCAGTCGCTGCACCATGAGGAGCAGCAATATATTTAGGCATCGAATATTTATATTCACTTCAGCTTGTTTGCTCATTTTTCATTGTCAGTGCCCATCGAGAGGAAAGAAATTAGTTTCATTATTGATGACTTTTAAATACAGACAAACTTGGGGAGGGATGATGTGAGACAGATACGTGGGCTTGAAAACGAACACTGCCTCCAACTGGCTCCTGTAAGGATGCTAATTAAAATGGTGCTTTGAACGATGTGCTCACAAGTCACTGTCCGTCTGTCACTTACATACCACACATATGTCAAACTGTCCTTACTAAAGAAGTCACACCAGAAAAATCAAATAGACGATCTTGACTGGTATGATGGTTGTCATTTGCTCTCATAAACAGAAACAGTCTGAACAGCAGATTTCTCTGGGGGGGCAGAGGTGAGGCCCGAAACCTTTCCATATGACTCAGCTTGCTAGTCTAACGTAGTATTCATTAATCTGTGAAGCTTTCTTGAGAGATAAGAAGCTTCCGAATGAAAATAGCAAATGTTCTTGCTTCCGAGCATCTCCCAGTAATTCATATTGCCCTGACAGATGTGCAGAATTCCTTCCCCAGGTTCCCTTCCTGACCCTTGCTTGAGTACAATAAAATGAGGAAAGATTCCATTAAAATATTCCTACCAGAAAAGGAACTTTAAAAACTTTTCATTGATACATAATGAAAGAATCTTTTAATTCTAAAGAATTCCTAGCAATGCTAATCAACTTCCTGAAAATCATCAGGCTAAGATAGTCACTTGCCCTGTATTATCATTCTGACCTTTGGACGACTGGACCCCTAGAAGTAAATGATGTGGCATTTTCTTCACTAAAAAGATCTTTTTGACCATTTCCATGAAACATACATTAAGTTGTTTTGGAAGTCACTGATAATACCCTTGCCCTTGAGACCTCTGCTTGCAGAGATAATGAGTTGGTGTTTGCTGAACATTTCATCTCTGCTTCAAGCTCTCACATGGTCAGGGGATTGAGTGACCCGGCCTGGTAAAACAGCTTGCTCTTTCTTTATTCCCATTCCAGTTGGGAAGTAAAATCTCATTAGCTAACTGACTTGAGAACCTTGTTCGGTTAATTGAAATATGACCCATCAATTGGGAAGCTTTGCCTCTTTTATATCACTTTAAAGTTGCAAGGCAGACCAGGAGATCCACGCAAATCCCAGCTGCTGTTCAATTGAAGGCTTGTTTATCCCTTAGCAAATGCTATTTCTTGGGGGCGAGGGGAAAGTCTAAATTTATTATATCCTCTTCCTGAAAATGTTCTCTAAATTTTCCTAAAACGCAGGTAGAGGTAAGAGGGAGCAGATTCTTAACCTTTCTATTATTTTTAGTTATAAATTTAGTTTTTTGAAACAGTTATAGCTAAACTACAAATCTATTATTTTACAAACTGGAGAATATTATACAATTTTATATCACCTGTTAATTATGTTACAGTATTACCTCCAATGTTTCAGTTCAGTCATTACGAATCAATATATGATGTTAGGACAATGAAATGAATTTACTCATCTATACAATACTTAGTGCTCTTTGCTATATTGAGCAGTGTAGATACAAAAGCAAAAAATGTGTAGGGATCACCTTTAAGTCAGAGGAACTGGAAGACAGTCAATAATTGCAACATTGTATTAAGGACTGTAACAGAAATAATAAGTACATACATATATATCTCTAACTGTAAGAACTCTAAAGGGTTTGAGATTCATCAAAGACTTTTTTTTAAGAGAGATATTTTTGCTATAGGCTGTTTAGGGTTTTTTCTCCATACACTCACCAGAGAGACAGAGAGAGAAAGAGAAACAGAAAGTGAGAAATCATTCCGTAAGGGAGATGGCCACACCACAATCCCTTGTCTTCCATTCTCCTCTTGAGATTTTGGGCACGAACACACACATGCACTCGACATGACTTTAAGCCACCAAGTCTGGGACTTGAACCATGTTTGACTATGTGGGAGTGCAGTGACGTAACCAGTATGCCATCTGTTGGTCTCTATCAAAGACATCTTTTATGGTATTTTGTTTTTACTAAGGGCATCAGTATTCATGTGTAACTTTTTAAATGCTTGAGTTTTCCCCAACATGGTTGAATTCTCATATTCTATATTTCAGTACAGTTATTCAAATCCTCCAAATGTTTCCTGATTTTCCAATTCACAGAGATACCTGCAGCAATATAGAGCTGGCCTGTTTTTTTCCAGGGAAGACTTGGAGTGAGAATGTCACATTCCTGTCAGGCCCTCAAAGAATGCTGACACATAATTTACAGAAGCCTTATCCTGGAAATAAGCAATTTTACACTGTTCTACAGTAACAAGTCATGCCATAAAAAGACGGGCCGAAGGTTATCCTGGGACAGCTCTGGTCCTGCCTGGTTGCGTACAGGCAGTACCTTTGGTTAATTCATTTGGTTGATGTCTTCTCTCCTTGACTGTCCCTGTCGCAGTGACTCAACGGTTGGTGGCATTGTTAGCTACCCAAATGAAGAAGTACTCTTCATTCTTCTCTAGTAAAAGGTGCTCATCTGAAACAATAATGAGTATGTATTTTCTGGGAAAAGACTCTATAAACAGCCTCACTGCTAGGTCATAATCATTCTTCCCAACTCTCTTGGAAAACCATGCTACTAAAGTTTCTTTCCACCTAATTGAATCACAGCAGGAAGAAAGGTGTACTACCTTCCAGAGAAATCCATATTGGTCTACTTTTTCATTCACAAATACAAAACATACATACTCTTCTTTCATTGCTTGGGATCACAGGTGAAAGGCTTATCCTTGATCACTTTTTGTATATAAAGAAATGCAGAGCCATCAGCAATCACCATCCTTCCCATTACCTAGCTAGAAGAATTATACCAGAACCCAAGGACATAGATGTTCTTGCCCTTGGCTTTGTTGGCTCAAATTTGAAGCAATGTGGTTTCAGTTCATCCCCTCTCTATGAGACCCCTTTCCCTGCTTCTCAGACTAATTTTTCAACCTTTACTTAAATGTACCTTTCTTCTGATGTTTTAGATACATTTTTGCCTTGAGCGTGCACATTGATTTTATTTTCAATGCTATAACACTGATTATACTTACTCTCTTTGTAAAACCCACAAGGACAGAGTTTTGCTTAATTTGTTCACCACTTAAACCATGTATTGAATAGTCAATAATAACATTTTGAAAATTTGAATGAATTAGTAAATATAAGGACAGCTACACTACATCATTTGCCTATATTAAAGTTGCGCCATGCTCAAAGAATATAGAAGTATAGAGAAGTCAGATATCATAAAAGGTACTTAAGGTATGCAACTTATTTTCAAATGATTCAGAAAAATCATAAGAACATGTATATAGAATTAAAAAGTGGGACCAACAGATGGCACACTGATTAAGGCTTTGGACTCCCTCGTGGTCAACCGTGGTTTGAGTCCCAGATCCAGTGGCTTGAAACTTTCATGAGGTGCATGTGAGTGTGTGCCCCAAATCCCAAGAGAAGAATGGAGAAAGGATTGTGGCATGGCCATCCCCTCCAGGGGTGATTTCTTACTTTCTGTCTTCTGTCTCTGTCTTTCCAATGAGCGCTTGTGGCCTATAGCAAAAATCTCTCAAAAAAATTAAAAAAAAAACAAATCTATCTAAAATGTAATACTTACTGAACCTAAGTGAAGGCTATATATTATATAAAGAACTTAATTTTACAGTTCTTGACACTTTTTCTGTTAGTTTGTAATTGTATAAGAGTAAATAGTTAATTTTTTTGAAAATTTCAAATTCTAAAATATTTAAAACCCTACAGTAAATCTTCTTTATACCATTGACATTTTTAATTCCTTTCATATACTACTAAATGTGTTTCTGTGTGTGACTACAAATAAAACTTAAATGTCTTCAAAAATGAATTTGAATTCGAACACCCCATTCTATATACCTGCTTGGTAAGAGAAGACTATCCTATTTCATTCACTAGATAAATATAATCAATAACTCAAAATATGAAAGTAAAAGTATTACAAAACAATTAGAAAAGATGTCATTGCCACGAATATATCCATCAAGTCTTTATGGGTCTTGTAGTGAAGTGGTAATTCAAAGCCTGACATTTATTAGTTATGGAACCATAGACAGGTGCTTTAATTTCTCCATTAATGAAATGCATTTCTTAAATACCAGGCACATAATAAGTTCTATAAAATGCTAATTTTCTGCTCCTCTCTTTTATAATCCACACAGGAGCTACTGCAAAAAAAGTAGTATTAAGGTAAAAATAAAAACTATTAAGAAGAACGCTGTCAAGAATATTGGACTAGAATCCACATAACAGGTAAGATAACTGAGGAGTGGCTGCTATCACTGTATAGTAAAGAGCATTTTTTGTTTAACTTTTGCCAGAGGGTGCTTGAGCTTGCCAGAGAGAGACAGAGAACAAGAATGAGAATGAGAAAGCAGCCTCCATGGGGGATGGCCACACAACAAACCCTTCTTTTCCATTTCTCCTCTGGGGATTTTCAGCATCAGGCACACATGCCTGGTGTATTTTTTAAGCTAGCAGGTCCAGGACTTGAATTACAGGTCAGCCATGTGAGATCCAGCTACCTTAGACATCATGCCACTGGCTGACTTAAGAACTTGTGTTTTAAATCTCAGAAAAAAAAAAAAATCAGAGACAATTGGAAAACTCTTTGATTCCTGTCCTGCAACCCCATCATCCAAATATGATGCAATTAAAAATGACTTTGTATTATTGCATAGTTGATTCTAAGTAGGAAAAATTAATCTACTTGTGGATCCAGGGAACATTTTCATGTTAGTGACACAGTTAGTGTACATTCATCAATCAAAGAAGAGTCATAATCCCAGGACGTTGTTGCATGTGAGAAGAGGACATGGACATTATTCAGGACTGTCCCCAGGCAGCCAGCTAGGACCTGCATGTCTGCAGGTACAAGTTTACCTCTCCTTTTTTGATAGGATCTCGCTCTGTTGTAATCCTGCTGCCTCAGCATCCAAGTAGGGACTATAGACATCTGTCACCATGCCTGTTCTTTCTTTTCTTTTTGTAAAGACAGGGTGTTACTGTATTGCCCAGGCCAGACTCAAGCTCCTGATCCTTCTGCCTTAGCCTCCCTGAGTTGCTGGAATTACAGGTGCACGCCACTGTGCCTGGCATGGAATCAAACCTGGGCTTCCCACTGGCCCAAATCTGTGGAGCTCAGGATTTCAGCAGTGCGCTCCACCGCCTGCCACAGGGCCTGGGCCACAGCCGCGCCTTTCACCGGAGTTCATGTCTGCCACTCTTCCTCCCACAATCCGCCGGAAGTGTAACATTAAATATGTCCCCTCTGTCCTCAATGAGTCACTTGTTTGCCTTGGGGATTCAGTTTATATGGCTTCCTTATGACCTCAGTCTTATGAAATTTCTAGTGGATTAAGAAAAAGTTATAATTTTGTAGTTTACATAGTTCTTGTTTGTTTGGTTTTTTTTTGTTAGCATTAAAGCAAATCCTCCTCTTGTGGCTTTCTAAGTAAAAGTGGAACTCAAACTTATTTCTGATGTCTAAACTCTATAATCGACTGTGTCTCCTAATTTAACTGGAGTAGGAAAGCTCATAACAAAAATGAAGCTTGAGAATTATATATGCTTTTTTAAAAGTCTAATTTTATTATTTTACATCTGTTTATACTACTTGTTCATGATTTTTCTCATTCTGTTTTGTTATTAATCTAATGTATATATTTACTTTAATATATTTAGTGTTTTTCTAATACATCGTGGGTTAAAGATTAAAAGAAATATCATTACTCTTCATTTCACAAGTGGGAGATGAGAGGCACAAAGAGTTTGAATAATTTTTCCAGACATATTTAGATTGGTGGGGATAGCCCAATTTGTCTCAGCTAAATCCAATACTAGTATTTGTGCATATCTGGGAAAATCTGTCAAATTGGGTCAAAGTCTGTTTGTATCAGGAATTTAGAAGCCTCTTGGGGATGCGCTTATACCAAGGGAAAAAAGTAAAACAGACAAGTTTGATCTGATAACAAAACCCTAGTCATCAGAGCCAGGGGACCATCAGGGTCTAGCAGGATGTTTGTAAATCAAATTCATCTTCTGACTCACTTCCCCAAGGGGAGGGGGTGACTCTTTCAAAAACCCTCGGTACTGATCCAAGATTACCCTGATGGGCACAGCACAAAATACTGGAACGAGTCTATTTAAAACCCCAAGCCTGACAACTTTAATCATTTTCACTTTCTCCTGATAGAAGAGGAGTAGCCACCTCCTTTACAGCCATTGCAATGTGATTTTTTTCTTAAAAACTGCTTATTGAATAATGAGCACATTAAATAACTTACACTTCCCCATTACACTACCTGCAATGAACACAGACCATATTCCTGTGACAAAATTCCTTCTTGATTCAGTCCTCGCATGACGTATCCCTTCAGGACAGCAGTGTAGCACAGTGAACGTGTCTCTGATATAAGACAACACACCAACACTGGGCTCTTGTGACAGCTTCCCCGTTTGCCTATGCCTACTCTTGTATCCCTTTCTGCACAGTCTTGCTCAGAATCTAAGAACGAATTGTCATGCACTTACCACAATAATTAATTTGTGTTGACTCTCGCTTCATCTGTTCTTACGGTTCTTAACAAGGGACAAGGAGAAATGGTTTTGTGTGTGTGTGTGTGTGTGTGTGTGGTGAGCAGATGTGACAGTTGCTACAAATAAAAGCCAAAAAACTTATTTCATGAAAGTTTTTCTAAGATATTACAGTGTAAGCATGAAGGCTTTTAGTACCCCTGAGGATAGAAACAATGCTCAAGCAGAGAGAAAAACTGCCAGCTTTTATAAGGTTCACAAATTGACTTTAACAAACTAAGGTCTTCAACAAACCCAAGTGCCAGTGGGTAATGACAATAGCAATGGCGTTGTCCAGGAGAGGCAATGACAGTGATGCTGACAGTAAAGAGCCCAGTGGGAGGGGGCAGAACCCACTGGAGTGGCCTCGGCTCTGTGCACTTGAGCACTTGAGTGAGAGACAGCTGTTATTAGAAGTTGCCAGAGTCCTGAAGATGTATAAAGGAGGCAGATAATTTCTGTTCCCATGTGAAACATTCCAGGGTATGTCCAGAATTAATTGGGACAAGGAGACTTCTGGGGGTATAGGGAATCTTGCAATAGGAATAGGAGGAACTTCCATGACTGTCACTTTATAAACAGTGAAAACATCAGAGGCATAACCAGGACATACTCAGATATAGTAACAATGAAGTCTTCGTTCTCACTGCAAATACTGTTGGTGGTAGGAAGAGAACGTTTCTCTATCTGGATATTTTTCAGTGTTATTGCTCTTTTTATAACCTTCCTCTCTAACTTACTCCTGGTAATACAAACAATACTGTTCATACAGAGGTAAAAAGATGTTTGTGCTGGAAGGGAACTTGGGTATCATCTCAAGGTATCATTTCATTTTACAAAGAGGTCATTTGAGCTATCTATGTCTTCCGAGTCACGCGTGTGCTGGACAGGGATTTCAGACTCAGAGAGCTGTACATTCTAGATACTGTGCTTCTCTTGACACGTATGTACTGCAGCCTTTTGGAACACAATGCCATTTTTAGAATAGCTTTTTTTTTGGCATAAGAAATCAATTTCAGAATCAAAATTTTACCTGAAAAAAAAACTCATTAAAATGAAAAGTTGTCAAAAACCCCCACGATGATGAGATTTTGATGATGAAAAGACAAAGATAAAAAGATAAGCATGCCAAAATCCACATCCATATGTAAAAACTGAGGAAGGAAATGTCTGATGTTTGTAACAAGTTCCGTGACTCTCGAAGTCCATTTCTCATTTTGAAAATGTGGAATCATCGTGGCAGAACAGAGAGGGAAAGTTGACTTTGTAAAGATATTTACCCGGAGAGTTATTGCCAAGGACTTGTGCTACTTATTTTCCTGAAACTGAGGAGTGTCCATGCTTCCTTTGTCCCAGCGTAGGGGAAGGGTTCTGATGGGGCCACTCAGAGACTCTGCAATGGGTCTGTTGCAATTGAGAGGCACGGAGGGCAGAGGCCAGACTCACGCGTGAGGCTAAAACGCTGATGTATGTCCTGAAGCATTATGATAGAGGTGATTGCGTTGGGACCAGGCTAAACTCCGTGAGTTTCTTGAGTCAAGTGGTGTATGAGTATTTTCTAGGCACCATAACTGCCCCTTGAAGAAGGGTAAGGGAATATCAACCCATTGATGATTCTTTTTAAAAGACACTGAAGAGACTGCAGAGAGCCTTGTTGTGGACCTTTGTGGAGTCGAACACAGCAAACCAGGGCAGAAACACGGTAGAGAGTAAAGAAGTTGAACAAAAAGAAGGAGGAAAGAGGACAACACTAAGAAATCAAATGACCCAGTGAAACAATGACAAAATGTTTAAACAGGCACTTCACAAGAAGAGACATGTTTTTTCTTTAATGGATTGTGCTTTTGGTGCCATTTCAAATAAATCCTGAGTTAACCCAAACTGACAAAGATTTCCTCCTATGTTTTATTCTACAAGTTTTAGAATTTTACAATGTACCTTTAGGACTATAAATGATTTTGAGTAGGTTTTAGTAAATGTTAAAAATATGGATCAAAACATTTATATATATATTTTTGAATATTCATATTCATATATATATATATATATATGCAATTACTCCAGAATCATTTTTGAAAAGTCTGTATTTTCTGTGTTAATTAATATCTGTAACATGGCAGAAAATCAGTTGATTATACGTATATGGTTTTATTTATCAATTATGTATGTTTCATTGTTCTATTTGCCTATCTTGATACCAAAACTGTACTGTTTTGTTTAGCATCATTTTAATGTCTTGAAGTCAGGTAATGTAATTTCTTTAACTTTGTTTATTATTTCCAAGGTTATTTGGCCTGTTCTACATCCTTTACATTTCTATATGAATTCTAAAGTCATTAGTAAATTTCCTTAAAAAGTCTCTGAAATTGTAACTGCAGTTGTATTGAATCTGTAGACCAAATTGGGAAGAATTGACAGCTAAAAATTGTGACTTCTTTTGATCCAAGAAAATGTTTTTTTGGTTTCCTAATGCATATACAGTTTATATTTAGACAGTACTGTAATCTATTAAGTATACAATAGAATTATATCTATAAACAGTATGCAAATACCTTAATTAATAAATACTTCAGGACCAGCCCCATATTGCACTGGTTATAAACTGTGTATAGGGAGCCAGATCCCATGTGGCTGATCACAGTTTAGTCCTGACCCCAATGGCTTGAAAAATATGACAGACACATGTGTGTGCATGCCCTAAATCCTTACAGGATGAATAATGGGAGAAAAAGTAGTATTGTAGTCTGACCACACCTCACTGGGGGTGCTTTCTCTTTCTCAATCTCTGTTCTCTCTTTCTGTCTGTGAATACATACACACTCTAATAAAAAATACGTAAGGCTAAAAATTCTAACAGTCATCTGAGCCATCAGCACATAGTAATATTTTCACTGGTGGACGGTCTTGCTTCTATGTGGACAGCTGCTGACTGAACAGGGTTCTTGTTGCTGAAGGCTGGGATGGCTATAACAATTTCTTAAGATAATGCAGTTTGCTGTATCAATTGATTCTTTAATGGAAGATTTCTATGTAGCATATAATGCTGTTTGATGGTATTTTATTTATAGTATAATTTCTTCAAAATTAAGGTCAATTCTCACACACCCTGCTGCTGTGTTATTAAGTTCATTTATTCTATATACTTTGTTGTTGTCTCAACAATGTCACAGCATCTTCACCAGAAGTAGATTTCATCAATTTCTTGTTCATCCACAAGAAGTTATTTCTCATTGGTTGATGTTGGATTATGAGTTTGCAGCAATTCAGTCACATTTTCAGGCTCCACTTCTAACTCCAGTATTTTTTTTT
>NW_006159848.1:392787-401139 GCF_000334495.1 Tupaia belangeri chinensis
TCTGTATTTTCTGTGTTAATTAATATCTGTAACATGGCAGAAAATCAGTTGTTTATACGTATATGGTTTTATTTATCAATTATGTATGTTTCATTGTTCTATTTGCCTATCTTGATACCAAAACTGTACTGTTTTGTTTAGCATCATTTTAATGTCTTGAAGTCAGGTAATGTAATTTCTTTAACTTTGTTTATTATTTCCAAGGTTATTTGGCCTGTTCTACATCCTTTACATTTCTATATGAATTCTAAAGTCATTAGTAAATTTCCTTAAAAAGTCTCTGAAATTGTAACTGCAGTTGTATTGAATCTGTAGACCAAATTGGGAAGAATTGTAAGCTAAAAATTGTGACTTCTTTTGATCCAAGAAAATGTTTTTTTGGTTTCCTAATGCATATACAGTTTATATTTAGACAGTACTGTAATCTATTAAGTATACAATAGAATTATATCTATAAACAGTATGCAAATACCTTAATTAATAAATACTTCAGGACCAGCCCCATATTGCACTGGTTATAAACTGTGTATAGGGAGCCAGATCCCATGTGGCTGATCACAGTTTAGTCCTGACCCCAATGGCTTGAAAAATATGACAGACACATGTGTGTGCATGCCCTAAATCCTTACAGGATGAATAATGGGAGAAAAAGTAGTATTGTAGTCTGACCACACCTCACTGGGGGTGCTTTCTCTTTCTCAATCTCTGTTCTCTCTTTCTGTCTGTGAATACATACACACTCTAATAAAAAATACGTAAGGCTAAAAAATTCTAACAGTCATCTGAGCCATCAGCACATAGTAATATTTTCACTGGTGGACGGTCTTGCTTCTATGTGGACAGCTGCTGACTGAACAGGGTTCTTGTTGCTGAAGGCTGGGATGGCTATAACAATTTCTTAAGATAATGCAGTTTGCTGTATCAATTGATTCTTTCTTTAATGGAAGATTTCTATGTAGCATATAATGCTGTTTGATGGTATTTTATTTATAGTATAATTTCTTCAAAATTAAGGTCAATTCTCACACACCCTGCTGCTGTGTTATTAAGTTCATTTATTCTATATACTTTGTTGTTGTCTCAACAATGTCACAGCATCTTCACCAGAAGTAGATTTCATCAATTTCTTGTTCATCCACAAGAAGTTATTTCTCATTGGTTGATGTTGGATTATGAGTTTGCAGCAATTCAGTCACATTTTCAGGCTCCACTTCTAACTCCAGTATTTTTTTTTTGCTGTCTCAACATATCTGCAGTTACTTCTAGTGAGATCATCTGTGAAAATTGAAATCAACTTCTTCCAAACTTTTATTAATGTTGATATTTTGACCTTCTCCCATGAATCATGAATGTTCTTAATGACATCAAGAATGGTAAATTCTTTCCAAAATGTTTTCAACTGACTTTGCCCATATCTGTTGGTAGAATCACTATCTATAAGAAGAAATATATTTCTTAAATAATAAAACTTAAAAGTCAAATGACTCCTTGATCCAGGAGTAACAGCATGACTGTTGTATTATTAGGTGTGAAAACAACCAACATGAATCTCCTTGTTCATCTCTGTCAGAGCTCTTGGGACACCAAGTACATTGTCAATGAGCAGTAATATTTTGAAAAAAAATTTTTTTTTTTCATGAGCGGCAGTTCTCAATAATGGTCTTAAAATATTTAGCAAACAGTGTTGTAAACATGTGTAGTCATCCAGGCTTTGTTGTTCCATTTAAAGGCTGAGTAGCTTTAGCATCATTCTAAGGACTGGTCCTTGGATTTTGAGAATGCTAAATAGCACTAGCTTCAACTTAAAGTCACCAGCTGTATTAGCCACTAAAAAGGCAGCCTGTTCTTTGAAACTGAAGCCAGATATTGACTATTCCTCTAGGTACAAAAGTCCTAGATGGTATCCTCTTCTAATACAAGACTATTTCATTCACATTAAAAATCTACTGTTTAGTGTATCTACTTCCATCCATTATCTTAGTTAAATATTCTGAATAACTTGCTGCAGCTTCTACATCAGTGCTAGCAACTTTACAGTGTGTTTTATGTTACAGGGTGGCTTTTCTTTTCTTTTTTTTTTTTTGAGAGATTTTTGCTATAGGGCGCCTGCGCTCGCCAGACAGAGAGAGAGAGACATAGAGACAGAAAGCGAGAAATCATCCCCCGGGGGGATGGTCACACCGCAATTCCTTCTCCTTCATTCTCCTCTCAGGATCTTGGGCACGCACACACACACGCCCAGCGTGAGTTTTAAGCCACCAGGTCGGGAATACGAACCACGGTCGACTACATGGAAGTCCGGTGACATAGTCATTACGCTAACTTTTTTTTTTTTTCTTTTTTTTTTTTTTTGCTATAAGGCACGTGCGCTCGCCAGACAGACAGAGAGAGACAGAGAAACAGAAAGCGAGAAATCCCCCCCCAGGGGGATGGTCACACCGCAATTCCTTCTCCTTCATACTCCTCTCAGGATCTTGGGCACGCACGCACACACGCCCAGCGTGAGTTTTAAGCCACCGGGTCTGGGATGCGAACCGCAGTCGACTACATGGGAGTCCAGCGACATAGCCATTACGCTAACTGCTAGTTCCTCATTGTTTTTGTTTTTTTGTTTTTTGTTTTCTACAGCTTCCTCACTTCTCTCAGCCTTCATAGCACTGAAGAAAGTTAGGGTCTGGCTCTGGATTCAACTTTGGGTTACTGGTGTATTATGACTGGTTTGATCTTTCATCCAGAACCCTATAACTTTCTCCATATCAGTAATCAGACTGTCTTGCTTTCTTATTATTGACATGTTCACTGGCGTAGCACTTTCAATTTCCTTCAGAGTCATTTCCAACTTGACTGTTTAGTTCAAGATGCCTAACTATCAGCCTTTTTCAAATTTCGACCTGTCTCCCTCACTAAGCTTAATCACTTCCAGCCTTCAATTTGAAGTGAGAGATTCATTTGCATCCTTGGATGACATTGTGGGATTTTTAATTACTCTAAGTTCAATATTATTGTGTCTTAGTATTAAAATAGGGAGACCCAAGAAGAGAGAATGAGAGAATGGAAAGGTGATCAGTGGAGCAGACATTTATTAACCTCAACAGTTTATCAGGGAGCATGGCTTCTCAAAACAATCAAAATATTAACATCAAAGACCAGTGAGCACATATCATCATAACAGACATAATAATAAAAAGTTGGAGGTATCATGACGATTACCAAAAGGTGACACAGACAAAAAGTGAACAGCTGTTGGAAAAATGGCACTATACACTCACTTTAAACAGGTTGTCACTAACTTTCAATTTGTAGCAAACACAGTATCTACAAAGTACAATAATCTGCAATAAAATGAAGTATTTCAGTATCAGCAAAGAGCCGAATTCCATGTCCCAAAGTGGAAATTTAAATATGGAAACTAGCTCTTAAAACAAAATTGTGTGTGTGTGTGTGTGTGTGTGTGTGTGTGTGCCATGTTATTCTTACACAGGGTCTCACTATGTTGAGATCTTCTGCTTTAACCTCCTCAATAGCTGGGATCACAGTCATGCACCACCATGCCCAGCTTTTAGGGTGAGGAGGATATTGAACCTAGGCCTCTCCATTGGGCCTTAGTCTGCCAAGCAGCAGGATCAAGCATGTGCTTCCATGGTTGGACTAAAACAAAATTATTAGAAGTTTGTATTATTTATAAACAAATAAATTGAGACTCTTTTAGCCAGTAATGTGAATGTATATGTATGTGTATTTGATGGGACTCTAGAAAAACATGTCATAAGATCAATTTTGTGTCTTCCTTTATGGAAACATCATATTTTAAATAATGACAATCTATGCCCATGTGAGGGCTTCCAGCTGTACTCAAGGTTCAGTACAATAGTGACTGGCAACCCTTCCCTAGTGGGAAACCAAGGGGAGGTTGGCATGGCTGTACATTTCAGGGGACACTTCTTTCACCTCATGGGTGGCCTAATGCCCAATAGTCTGACTTGTGACTGTCCCTTACACAGAAAACCTGTTTATACTGCCAGATACTGTTCCGGCTCTTATGTGAGCTGTGTACAGTTTATTCCTGCCTGACCATACCTGTGACACTAGAAGCCCCCATTAGTATTCTCTCTGGAATCCAATAATTTGGCCTTGGGTAGCCCCTGGTTCTTCAGGGAGAAGGCAAAAGTTCAGTACACCACCACAATAGAAAATGAAGTTGAAAGATTTATTACTTACCAACCCTGCACATGGAGGATTTAGTGAACTGGGGGGACAGTCCTCTGTCCCTGGGTCATGTGGGCATGAATGGCCAGGCAGAGGGAGAAAGAGAGAAAAGAGGAGGAGCATGATAGCTGGCAGCACATACAGGAGAGTAAGATGTGGGTCACTATAAATCTGTGGACAAAGGTCTGAGCAGTCTATTTAAAGGAAGCAGCAGGCAACTGGAAGCCCAGTCTACCGGGTGGAAAGATGCCTCTAAGTCCTTATCTCTGGGCACTGGCTTGTACCATTTGGGTGTTGTGTTCTACTTTTAATGCCCAGTCAACCACATTTGTTGTATCCTTCCCATTTAGGCAGATACACCAAAATTGACCAAATCAAAGAACTGTAAGAAGATGCAGAATTAGAAATTGTGTTGAGGGTGACTGAGCCCTGCTTCTGGTATAAAAAGATAAGTTTATATTCAAAATGGATGCCAAGAGAACATAAAATTATAAGCATTTGCTGTAACATCCCACAGTCAAAATAGATCTGTTTTAACTAAATGAGCTTCATAATAACAGTACTGTTTATTCAATTTATTGACCTTTACACCATGCTAGGAGATTACAATATAATTTTGAAATTTATTGTAGTAAAATGTGTTAAAGTAGACTGATGTTTTTGTTCCAGGACTATCTTGGAATAAACAGTTACAAACAATACAATGGAATTGAATATAAATTTAAGTGGCATTTTGAATCTTGAAATTCAAAAGACTAAATTCAACAGTGATGAGCTACACACTACATTTTTAATAAAAGGACCTTGAATTCCTTTTATTTACATTATTTTGTTTTATTTTTGAGATATTTTTGTTATAGGGCACATGTGCTCGCCAGAGAGACAGAAAGTGAGAAATCATACCACATGGGGAATGACCACTCCACAATGCTTTCTCCTTCATTCTCTTCTCGGGATTTCAGGCACACAAGCACACATGCCCTGTGTGAGTTTCAAGCTTCTGAGTCCAGGATTCGAACTTGGGTCAGCCATAGGTGGCCTACTGGTTAAAGTGCTGGACTCTCACATGGCTGACAATAGTTTTAGGCCCAGGCCTGGAGGCCTGTACATGTGCACACACGCCCAAAATCCCAAGAGAAGAATGGAGGAGAAGGGCTTGCAGTGTGGTCATCCACCCTGGGAGGTGATTTCTCAATTTCTTCCTCTCTGTTTCTGTCTCTCCAGCTCACACACATACCCTATAGCAAAATTTTCTCAAAAAAGAAAAAGAAAATAAAGGTCAAATGAATGCAGGAAATATAGGATTAATGTTGAGGGTGAACAGATTGGAATTAGGCAGACGCTAGCATTAGGCAGAACTCAGAAAGATATTTTTCACATCCAGAGGGTTCAAAACAGGGGCTATGATGACTTTAGCATGGATAAAAATGCAAATGGGCCCACTGGACTAAATCCTGGGAGTAAGATAAATACTCTAGAAGCTACAGATGTCAATTTGGACAGTAATGGTGATTGGTGTGATTTGATAATTGAAAAGAGACAGCAAAGGCAGAGTCTAAAATCTGCATTCAAGTCCTATGACTTGTCGTTATTTGACTCAATTAGCTAAAATTACTGAGAAATAACTGAATAAGTAATATCATAAGCTATGAGTCATCTAAGCACATGCTACTTAGTAAGGAAATTCAGAATTTTGTTAGCTGTAAATTAAGAGTTAATGGGAGTTCGTAAACAACATTTGATCCCAGGAACACAGTTTTCTGTTTTCTTAAAGAAGACTAATGGTTTGAAATGGCATCTTGCCTCACTGGTTAAATGACTGAATGAGAAGACAGGGACTGCGAATTCTAATTTTGAATAATGATTCATTTCAGATTAGGTGAGGCAATTAGCTTGGCTTCCCTGAGTATAAAATGGAACAAATAATGCCCAATTACCTTGTGAGAATATTATAATGAGAAACTCAAGATGCATACTTATAAATAACCTCGAAAATATGAAGTTTTAGATTACATAAATAATAATGCTTTCAAAATCATCAGTCACATGCAAAGTGCATGGCGGTTTTATGCACGCTTGAGCTTGTTACCTCACACGGTGCACGATTGTGTGACAGTTGTCTTCATCTTGCTAGTTAAAATGACGATAAGAAAAATTAATTCAGAGAATTCAAAAGTAACCAAATTTAAGACACAGTGGCATTGACCCAAGGACAGAGAAAATTTCAGAAAGAAACCCACACCCTGAATTTGTCGGAATGACGACCGAGTGCAGTGAGGAAAGGACAATCTTTGTAACAAATGATGCCAAATAATACTGGAAAATACGTGACTACAACTATACGCTAAAATCAGTAAAGTGGGATTATAGGCCCAAACATGAAATGGAATGTAGTCATGCTTCTTCTAGAAACAATGGAAGAATATCTTTAGAACTTCGAGATCAGTCAGAAATTTTTTATATAGGACAAAATACTAACCTTAAAGAAATAGACTGATAAATTGGTCTACAGTGAAATTAGCAAAGTCATTTGTCAAAGGATTTTATTTAGAGAGTGAAAAGTAAGCCATAGAATTGATTAAAATATTTATAGCATCATCTGACGAATGATTCACATACAGGAAATATAAGGAACTCTTGAAAATAGTGAAAAATACAACAGAAAAGAAATAGTGGTTAAGTAAGCACTTCACACACATGCATGAAGTTATCTAGAGGGCTGATAAACATGTGAAAAGGTTCAGCATTAGGAGTTGTCAGGTAAATTTAAGTTTGAACCACAGTGGAATACTTTCCACCAAGGTGGCTAAAATTTAAAAGATGACTGTCATGAGCTGAACTGTGCTTTCTAGAAAGTCATTTGTGAAGTTCTAAACCCACCTTCTCCCTCACTCTGACCAGCCCTGGCATAGTAGTTAAGGAGGCTACATCCCACATGGCCGACGGTGTGGTTTGAGTTCCAGACCTGGCAGCTTGAGAAACATGCTGGGCACACATGCATTTGTGCCCAAAGTCCCAAAAGGATAAACTCAGGAGAAGGGATTGCAGCATGACCACCCCCTACTTTTCCTCTCTATCTCTCTGATAAGAGTACATACCCGCTGACAAAAATTTAAAAACAAAAAACTGTTTTTGTGGGTAAGGTCTCCAAAGAGGTTATAAAGTTAAATAGTTAAATTAGGTTGCTGAAGTGAGTGCTAATCTAACATTACTGCTCTTCATGTAGAAGACTGTACAATACAGAAGGCAAACCACCTGAAGACAAGAGAAAGATGGCTACCATCAACAAGACTCTATGAGAAGCTTCAGAAAAGACAACCTGCTGACACCTCGATCTTGGACTTCTAGCTTCCAGAACTGTGAACAAATAAATCTGTTTTGTTTGTTTAAGCCATCTAGACTCGTTCTTCTGGTAGCCCTAGCAAACTGATACAACAATGCCAAGTGCTTCTTGGCAAGGTTGTGGGAAAAACTTTATCCTCATACACAGCTGATGGGAAGATAAGTTGGTACAACCACTCTCAGAAAATTTCATTGGTATCTACTAAAGCTAAAATCATATTTTACAACTGAGTCATTTCACTCCTACTAGGACATCTGCACCAGAGGACATGGAGTGGAGGAGTCTTAATAGCCAAAAGGGTAATAACTCAAATCCACAGTAGAAAGGGCAAATCAATGCTGATATTTATTTATTTGTTTATTTGTTTGTTTTTACTGTGTATCTTTTTGGAGTTATCAGATGGAACAGATCATATTACATGCAAAAGCATAGATGAATTTTACAAACATAATGCTGAGCAAAATGGCAGACATAAGAGTGCATACTGTATGATTTCATTTTCTATCAAATTCAAAATAGGCATCATTAGTCTACAATGAAAGAAATCAAGATACTGGTGACCTCTGAGGAGGAAGAAAGTGCAACAGTATGTGAGAGGGGAAGATAGGGGTATGCTCTCTTATCTTAATGATCTCTCTCTTGGTCAGGGTGATGGTGACCTGACTGTTGACACTTTGTGAAAATGAATTAAACATGATTTGTGAACTTTTTCCACATGTATATTATTCTTCACTACAGAGTTTACTTAAAATCTTAAAATTCTGAGTGAAGTATTTCTAAAAATTATTAGGTCATTATGAAGA
>NW_006159849.1:0-1275 GCF_000334495.1 Tupaia belangeri chinensis
TATAACCAGTTACATATAAACCTAAATAAAACTAGTCTCCAGTAGGCTTTCAGATGGCATTCACCATCTTTGTAGAAAGATGAGCATCACTAATGAATTACCAATTATATCTTTAGAAAGGGCAGATAGTGATAGCACTTACTGAACTGAAATTACTATCAAAATTAAAAAAAAAAAAACCAACAAATTTATAATTTAACCACAAGCCAGTCTTACTTAAATCAGGATTGTCCAACAAAAATATCCTGTCAGCCATTCATGATCTGAGTCCTGGTGTAGGAGATCAATTAAAATATGGTACACATAAACAAGGTGAGACATTTCTGTTTTGTCATAAATAAGGCAGTGGCAACCTATTACTCATTAGTAGCTTTTTTAAGATAAGCTATCAACTCGGCTCTTTCTGACTTCTTTTTAATTCCAGTGAAGATCATTTTTGTTCCAGGGATGTACTTCTTGGGATTCTCCAAGTACCCCATCAGTGTATCTCCTCCCCAGTTGATGCCTTTGCTCTTGTTGGCATCTGTGTAAGAGAATCCAGGGGCCTGACCTGTCTTCCACCCGAATAGACCATGGAGATTTGGGCCAATCTGCTGCCTCCTTTTTCCACGGTGTGGCACTGGACACACTTCTGAACACAAATCTTCTTGCCTTTCTCAACATCACCCATTTTTAATTCTCTTTTTTGTCGCTTGGGAATATAGAGTAACCGCTCAGAAGTCAGACGACCCTCTCTCAAAATTCTGTGTATGTCTTAAACTGACTTCTGACTTAGGTACAATTCTAGGTCTGAGAACTATATTCTGTTTTATAGGAACAGGTGACTTAGGGTAGTGGGAATAAAAGGCCTACCATATAATATAGAAAGTGGTAGAGGAATGGAAGACCACCGACAGGGGCAGTGTATCACTTGTTTTGTAAATAACTTTTCCTGATGCAAAAGCAAGTTACCAAATAAAGGTTATGTGGTTTAAAGATCCCATGTTCCAGTTTTAAAAGATAATATTAAAGGGACCAGCAGTTAGTGCAATGGCTATGTCGTTGAACTCCCATGTAGCCAACTGCGGTTCGAGTCCCAGACCCGGTGGCTTAAACTCTTGCCGGCACATGTGCGTGCGTGCCCAAGATCCCAAGAGGAGAATGGAGGAGAAGGGATTGCAGTGTGGACATCCCCCCTGGGGGTGATTTCTCGCCTTCTATCTCTCTGTCTCTGTCTTTCTGGCAAGCGCACATGCCTATAGCAAAAAAAAAAAAAAAAAAAAAAAAAAAAAACCA
>NW_006159849.1:5393-8061 GCF_000334495.1 Tupaia belangeri chinensis
TAACCACTATGCCATCTGTTGATCCTGAGGTCTTGATACAGTGATACACTTCCAGCTATAGCCAGCTCCAGATCATAGGCACATGCATGCCTGGTATACTCAGGAAAGTATTTGGATCCAAACTCAGCATCTTCCTGTGTGGTTTAACCTCACAGAGCATTGCATTTTACTGCTACACCACTGTCAGGCACCCCTGGACTTAATCTTCATAATTTGTTCTAAGTGTAGTATCTTTAAAAGCTTCTTTAGGCATACTTTTGTACATGAATTACTAAGGTTTATTATAAAGGTTTATTAATGTTTCCTTATGCATTTTCCAAGCACAAGTTGACACATTTTTGAACATGTCTCTGGTTTAGGCTCAAGACATAGGTTGAAATTCTGTGTATGACTTTTTTTTTTTTTTTGAGAAGTAAAGGGATTTTGCCAGCATTTATATATTCATATAACCAGTTACATATAAACCTAAATAAAACTAGTCTCCAGTAGGCTTTCAGATGGCATTCACCATCTTTGTAGAAAGATGAGCATCACTAATGAATTACCAATTATATCTTTAGAAAGGGCAGATAGTGATAGCACTTACTGAACTGAAATTACTATCAAAATTAAAAAAAAAAACCAACAATATTAATTTAACCACAAGCCAGTCTTACTTAAATCAGGATTGTCCAACAAAAATATCCTGTCAGCCATTCATGATCTGAGTCCTGGTGTAGGAGATCAATTAAAATATGGTACACATAAACAAGGTGAGACATTTCTGTTTTGTCATAAATAAGGCAGTGGCAACCTATTACTCATTAGTAGCTTTTTTAAGATAAGCTATCAACTCGGCTCTTTCTGACTTCTTTTTAATTCCAGTGAAGATCATTTTTGTTCCAGGGATGTACTTCTTGGGATTCTCCAAGTACCCCATCAGTGTATCTCCTCCCCAGTTGATGCCTTTGCTCTTGTTGGCATCTGTGTAAGAGAATCCAGGGGCCTGACCTGTCTTCCACCCGAATAGACCATGGAGATTTGGGCCAATCTGCTGCCTCCTTTTTCCACGGTGTGGCACTGGACACACTTCTGAACACAAATCTTCTTGCCTTTCTCAACATCACCCATTTTTAACATCACTCATTTTTAATTCTCTTTTTTGTCGCTTGGGAATATAGAGTAACCGCTCAGAAGTCAGACGACCCTCTCTCGAAATTCTGTGTATGTCTTAAACTGACTTCTGACTTAGGTACAATTCTAGGTCTGAGAACTATATTCTGTTTTATAGGAACAGGTGACTTAGGGTAGTGGGAATAAAAGGCCTACCATATAATATAGAAAGTGGTAGAGGAATGGAAGACCACCGACAGGGGCAGTGTATCACTTGTTTTGTAAATAACTTTTCCTGATGCAAAAGCAAGTTACCAAATAAAGGTTATGTGGTTTAAAGATCCCATGTTCCAGTTTTAAAAGATAATATTAAAGGGACCAGCAGTTAGTGCAATGGCTATGTCGTTGAACTCCCATGTAGCCAACTGCGGTTCGAGTCCCAGACCCGGTGGCTTAAACTCTTGCCGGCACATGTGCGTGCGTGCCCAAGATCCCAAGAGGAGAATGGAGGAGAAGGGATTGCAGTGTGGACATCCCCCCTGGGGGTGATTTCTCGCCTTCTATCTCTCTGTCTCTGTCTTTCTGGCAAGCGCACATGCCTATAGCAAAAAAAAAAAAAAAAAAAAAAAAAAAAAACCAGAAACTCTCCCTCAAAAAGAGATAATATTTAATAAAAAGTAAACTCTGATTTTTACTCAAATGCACAGTAAATTGTGTTCAAATTACTCTTTCAGAGGTGTAGGCAAAAGGTGTTTAATAACCACTAAATAGACAAATCTTTTCACCCTAATCAAAAAAATGGCCTGTAGTCAATAATAAGTAAATTACATCCCTGCAGGAAGTTTAAAAGAATACAATAAATTACCGTAAAAATAGAATAGCTTTTGAGCAAGATAAGTCTAGTTTCAAATACAATCTGCATTCCTATCTATAGTAAATTACAGATCCTCTAACAGTTTCTCTACCTGCTTATAACCTGTTTTGGGGGGAGTTTTGTGTGTGTGTGTGTGTGAAAAATGAGGTAATACATACCTTGCTATCATAAAATTAATTGGAATAGGGACCAGCAGATAGCATAATGGTTACGTCACTGGACTCCCATGTAGTCAACTGCGGTTCGAATCCCAGACCTAGCAGACTCACGCCAGGTGCGTGTGCATGCATGCATGCCCAAAATCCTGAGAGAACAGAGGAAAAGGGATTGTGGCATGGCCATACCCCCACCCTACACCCACTGATGGGGGTAGGTGATTTCTTGCTTTTTGTCTCTCTTTCTGTGTCTCTGACAGCACACATGCCCTTTAGCAAAAATCTCTTTTTAAAAAAAATAGATTAAGGGGAACCAGCAGTTAGCGTAATGACTATGTCGCTGGACTCCCACGTAGTCGACCGCGGTTCGCGTCCCGGACCCTGTGGCTTAAAACTCATGCCGGGCGCGTGTGTGTGCATGCCCAAGATCCCGAGAGGAGAATGGAGGAGAAGGGATTGCGGCGTGACCATCCCCCCTGGAGGGTGATTTCTCGCTTTCTGTCTCTATGTCTCTGTCTGTCTGGCGAGCGCACGTGCCCTATAGCAA